>NW_027206124.1:5735435-5862935 GCF_024711535.1 Dipodomys merriami | reverse complement strand
TAAGCCAAAGTGCAAGGCCTAGCATTGAAGCCCCAGTACCAGTACAAAAAAGAAAAAACAAGTTTTGAAATGCTGAGTAGTGTGCTGACACGTGAGAGGCCTTTCTGGCAGTTATCATAATAGCAGTTCACTGCAGTGCCTGGAGGGGCCTGTGGCCCGAGGCTTCAGCCTGCCCCAGTAGCCACAGCCCCCAGCAGCGCAGACCTGTGCCAGGCCGTGCCACCACCTGGCGAGGGCACAGAGCACCCTTCACTCTGGCACTCGAGTTGATCGACCTCTCCAGAATTCATAGATTGTATATTGGTTGCCACTAAAAAAATAAAAGCAAGAAAATGACTTCAATCTCTTGTGAGCAAAACAGTCACATGACAGGAGTTGGACACCTGCATCCCATAGCTCAGGGTCGGAGTTGCTTTAATGTGAGACTTGATTGCTTGGCATTAAGACATAACAAAAAAATCCAAAGAATTTTCTAGAGGATATACACAGAATTAACATGGGAAAATTTTCAACCACACAGTGGTCTTCCCTCCTCAGCCTTTCAGTCTGCACCAGTTCACCCCCTGGGTAGTGAGGGCTGAGTCTGTGCTGGGCGCTGTCCCAGGATTGGTGGAAGGGAGCTCAAGCTGGGCTCCAGGTGTGGGCAGGAGTTGGTGAGGGGCAGGCTGGAGGATAGCTTGTTGAAGGCCAGGGAACAGCATTTGCAGAATCACAGAAGAGCAGGCGGGGAGTACACTGAGAGGGTGAGGTGGGCCTGGGGGACAGCAGAAGGCCAGCCCGGCCAGTGCGGCAGACTACTGGGTGCAGGCAAGGAGGTCCTGTACCCTAGGCAGGGGGTTACATGCCCTGGGGTCTAGAAGGATCTTCAAAGAAGTGAGACTAGAGCTCCTAAGACCCGGCTTAGCCTCAGGCAGTCATGGGGAGACTACCTAAGAGAGCTCTGTCTGTGCTGCCTTTGAGGGGTGGTGGGCAAGGAAGGGAGCCCAGTTGGTGGTGGGGTGTCCCTCCGCTGCCTAGGGGGCTTGCCTTTCCCCCTCTCCAGCCTCACACTTCCCATCATGCCAATCACCAGGGCTTCCCTTTCTAGAAGCTTCCTTCGCCTCAGGCTACTTTGAATCATTAGAACACATTGGAAAAGTTTATTACTTTGTGGAAGAGAAGATTCTCTGTGTGCATGCGCATGTACGTGTGTGTGTGTGTGTGTGTGTGTGTGTGTGTGTGTGTGCATGCGTATGCACACATGCACGCAGCTACTTGGGCTTGAACTCAGGGTGTTTGCACTCTCATTTGGCTTTTTTTTCCCCTCAAGGCTGGTCTACCACTTGAGCCACAGCATTACTTCTGGCTTCTTGTTGGTTGGTTAGAGATAAAGAGTCTCCTGGACTTTCTTGGTCAGGCTCTCAAAGTCCAATCCTCAGATCTCAACCTCCTGAGTAGCATGAGGATTACAGGCGTGAGCCACTGGAAGTGGCTTTGATCTAAATTCTAGTTTACTGTCTATTTCATGGGTCAGCTACTGAGAGAGGGGCACTCTCTGTTTCTTCTCGTCCTGTTGCTTCATGTTTTTCATGTATCTTAAAATGCCAGCGTATTAGTTACCCAGTGACTTGTCTTTCTGCTGCTCCTCCTTTATTCCCAAAGTTTCACACTCCCTCCCACCAGCATTTTCCTTCCCCCAGGAACTTCTGTTAGTACATCCTTGAATCAGTGACATTGTCTCAGTTTGCCTTCATTGAGAGCATGCTTATTTCTCTCACATTCTTAAAATATTCTGTTTTTACGAAAGATATTTGGAGTTTGGAGTTGAGAATTCAAAAGTGGTAAAAGCATGCCATGGTCCAATCAACCTTCCAGAAACCTTGGAGTTAGGTAAAATAGAGGGGGTCTGTAGTACAGAGTTCCAGATTCTTTTCAGCCCTTGAGATTCTGTAACTCTGTAGAGCCCGGTAGGCAGTTGGAGAGAGACATGACACAAAAAAAGAAGGTGAGGCCAGGTCCAGGTGGTACAGCTCTGTGGGTAAGCAGCTCACCTTGTAGTGGGGGATGTTTGAGGGCGGGAGGAGACAGGTAGTGACAAGGAGCCATACAGGTGACCCTGGAGGCAGGAGTTCACCAGGCCACAAGTTGTGACGCATGCATTTCCTTGATTGTGTGTGTGTGTGTGTGTGTGTGTGTGTGTGTGTGTGTGTGTGTGTGTGTGTGTGTGTACTGGGATTTGAATGTAGGGCCTCACACTCTTGCTTGATTTTTTTTTTGTTCAAGGCTGTCACTCTACCACTTGAGCCACAGCTCTACTTCCAACTTTTTGCTGGTTAATTGGAGATTAGAGTCTCACAGCCTTTCTTGCCCAGGCTTTTTGAACCTTGATGTCCAGATCTCAGCCTCCTGAGTAGCTGGGATTACAGGCGTGAGTCAGAAGTACTTGGCTCCTGGTTATCGTAGTAGAGGAACAAGCCAGGCTGTCCAGCGTTCCTGCAGCCCCAGCCTCTGTCGGGTTTGACTGTCATCTGTCTAGGACCAGGCTTTCTTTGAACATGTTTGTGTTGTCTATCATTGTCTGAGTAAATACAACAAAATTCTGCAACTAGTCTTTGAGCACCAATCGCAACTAAGCAATGGGTACTAATATGTGCTTTACCATCTACTTGGGTCTGTGTTCTCACCCAACTTGCAAGTTCAGAAATATAGATTTCAGTTGTTTTTCTCCTAAGACCCTTAATGATAAATTATGTTTCCTGCCTCTGGGAATAAATGAGCCCTGTTTGTTTTGTGTTCTGCAAAAAAGTAAAAAAAAAAAATTGTATTTATCTGAAAATAAACAGGAACTTAAAAGTTTAAGAAGACTTCCCTACCATGCAGCTGGGGAAATAAGACTGTATTAAGAATTAAGTTAGACCAGATGTGAAGTAACAGACTTTAATGATATCTTTGAAAGAAACAGGGTGGGGATGGGGGGGCGGGGAAGAGGAGGATAGGGAAACCCCTTGGGAGATTCATGGACCCATTAAATATAAGCACAGTTGTTTATTTATTTATTTATTTTTCTTTTAAGAACCAAACAGAAAGTTGCAGATTCAGAACTAGCCTGTGAACAGGCTCATCAGTATCTTGTTGCCAAAGCAAAAAACAGATGGATAGACTTGTCTAAGGTAAGGAAATTATTATTCCCTTAAAAGGGAATGAAAAGAAACCCATTTCAAGCCTGCTGGATCATCCAGCCTCTGGGACAGGAGACAAGTTTGCTTATCCAATTTGTTGATTCTATGTGTCCTTTAAACACTTCGTCAAACTAAAGTCTCACTTTCAGTTTTTAGAAAGTTAAAGCCATTGCAGCAGTGACAGAGACATTACTAATGCTTTTTCAGGATTAATAAGGTTTAAAAACTGAAATGAAAAATATGACAAACTAATTTTTCCTATTGGCTTGAACTCAGGGCCTGGATGCTGTCTCTTAACTTCCCTCAAGGCTAGTGCTCTACCACTTGAGCTACAGCTCCAATTGTAGTTTTGTTTTGTTTTTCCTGGTTAGTTGGAGGTAAGAGTCTTATGAGCCAGGCATCTGTGGCTCATGCCTGTAATCCTAGCTACTCAGGAGGCTGAGATGTAAGGATCACAGTTCAAAGCCAGCCCAGGCAGGAAAGTCTGTGAGACTCTTATCTCCAGTAAACCACCCAGAAAACCAGAAGTGGTGCTGTGGTGCAAGTGGTAGAGCACTCACCTTGAGCTGAAGAGCTGAGGGATAGCACCAGGCCCAGAGTTCAAGCCCCACGAACAACCCCCCCCCCCCAAAAAAAGCCTTATGGACTTTGCCCAGGCTGGCTTGAAACTGTGATCCTCAGACTTCAACCTCCTAAGGAGCTAGGATTACAGGCATGAGCCACTGGCACCTAATTCTACAAAGCATTTTAAAACTGATGCTTCCACTTAGTTTCATTTGGTCCTTGTTATTCGTTCTTTCCTGGCCTACTCCTACTGTGAGGTTCTGTATATAACTTTTAATCCCTTTAGTTACCTGTCCTGAGGCCCGTGTCCTCTCTCCTCAGTATGGTAGCCTGGCTGTGCTGGCCCATACCAGATAGCCGTGTGCTGGTGCTCTGGTGCTCTGCACAGGCCACTAGGCAGGCCCAAATTTTTCTGGCTGCCCTGGAGGTCAAAACGTGTGGTCTGGGCCTGGTCAGTGCATACCGGCGGGGGTGAGCCAGGCATGCCAATGGGCAGCCTCTTCCCTACCCTCTGCTAGCTTCCCCTTAACTGCAGATTCACACAGGTCCACTTGAGGATGGAGAAAGAGCCGCCTCTGTCTGCAGCACACATGCATGCACATTCACATACCCATGCACATGCATGCTCACATGTATACATGCACATATACGCTCCAATTGAGTGATGGATAGGAAGACTGGATTTTTCCAGATCTTGGCCCCTGATGACACTTATGTGCCCCTTACACATGTAGCGTGTGTTACAAGCTCCTAAGCCCACCTTGTACCTTTGCAGAACTTTATTGAAACCGACACAGAGGGCAACGGCATTCTTCGGCGGAGGGACATCAAGAATGCTCTGTATGGTTTTGACATCCCCCTCATGCCGCGGGAGTTTGAGAGGCTTTGGCATAGGTAAGTGGCATCTGCACTCTTTACTCTGGTTCCCAGGGCTGCTTCCTGCAGCAAATGCCACACAGTCTTTCACTGCAATTCAGGGGAAGTGAGGGCAGGGATTTCTTGTTGATGCATGGTCCTGCGTTCTGTGATTCCCCATGGAAGACAGCTACAGTAGATAGATGGGTGGAAACCAGGCTACGCCTGCACCACCAGTACTGGGCCTGTGAGGTTTGTGGGTCCATAAGCCTTGGACTGAGGGGCCTACTTTCACTGACTTAAAGAAACAAATTACTCTCCCAAACTAAACTCTTAACAGGACTTGTTCAGTTGGCAGATGAGAAATGAGCAAAAGAAAAAGTGCTTCCCCAGGACTCAGATAGGAGCCGAGGTTGCACAACTTTTATACATAAGTCATCTCTGGAATAAAAGAACCAAACCTCAGGCAGCTGGAAGTCATTTCCTGACGGCCTCTTAAACCGAAAATACAACCTAACTTTCTTTCTTTCTTTCTTTCTTTTTTTTTTTTTTGCCAGTCCTGGGACTTGAACTCTGGGCCTGGGCACTGTCCCTGCGCCTGTTTTGACTTACGGCTAGCACCGTACCACTTGAGCCACAGCACCACTTCTGGCATTCTCTGAGTAGTTTAGTGGCGATAAGTCTCATGGGCTTTCTTGCCTGGGCTGACTTCGAACCGCGATCCTCAGGTCTCAGCCTTCTGAATGGCCAGGATTGCAGGCGTGAGCCACTGGCACCAGGTTTATTTTTACAACTATTTTAGATTACGTGGGAGGGCCACGCGCATGCGCCCTTCCACACAGGCAGAAGCGTGTGAAGAACGCGTGCGCATGCGCCCTCTTCCCATAAGGGGATGACGTGTGAGGGCCTCGCGCATGCGTCCTCTTCACACAAGGGACGACAGGTGAGGGCCTCACGTGCATGCGCCCTCCACACGGGGGGGGGGGGGGGAACAGGAGAGGGCCGCGCACGCATGCGCCCTCTTCGCACAGGCGTGCCTCCACGGGAGGCAGATATTGTGTGCTTAGGACCCTGCGCGGAATACACATATTTTACCCTGGGTCGAAGACTGCAGCGGTCAGACCTGTCCACGGTTGCTTCGCTGGCCTCACACTGTGGATGCTAACTGGTGAAGATCCAAGCTCTGCAGCCAGGAACCTGGGCGTGACTCTCGCCTCCCTGCAGCTGACCTGACCTAGTCCTGTGCCTCTTCCCGGGTGGGCCCACGGTCTCTGACCTTTGCCTTGTACATACATTCAGCAAGCAATATAAGCCCCCTGGCTGCATGGGGACGTAGAATGAATGCATACCACCCAGGGTGTCCCCCAGTCCCTTCCAGTGGGAAACGGCCGGCGCAGTCCCAAGGGGGCAGCGCAGGCTTCAGCCATCAGTGACAGCAGCTGGGCTTCCAAGGTATGGTCTTCGTGCTTTTATTTTACTTCTTCATATAAAAAAGTGGAGAGACACAGGAGCCCAGAGCACCAAGGTGCCCCCCGTGTCAGAGGAGTGACTCTGGAGGCCATGGGGAAGCCTCATCCCGCAGTCTTCCTGCCGCTTGTCCCAGCAGCCCTCCTCCCGGCACCCCATCCCCCACTACATCGCCTCTTCTAGCTGTTCTCTCCTAGCCCAGCCAGCATGTCCCCAGTAAGCTCTGCCAATTATAGCACGGATTATTCTGACTTTATTTCATTAAATGAACTACTTCTAAGGAATATTTTGTACTGTATGTACATTTCAAAAAATCAAATTAAATCTATATTGATTTGGGGTTTTGTTAGCTGCTGTCTTTTGTCCCAATTGTTTTATTGTGCTAAAAAGCACATAATACAAAATTTACCATCTTTACTATGTAAGCCTGCAGTTAAGCCGTACAAAATATATTCATAATATCAGGCATCATCTCCATTGTTCTGTTCGTCTTATGAAATTGAAAATATTAGGCTGACTTCTAGGCTGAGTAGTTGGAGTGTCTTCTTGACCAGGTTAACAAGACCAGTATTTCCCTGGCCGCCCCTCCCCCACAGCCTGGTATAGGACAGGGTGGTGGTACATAAGGTGACAGGTGTGTCACCCTCCATGGCTCAGCCTGCAGGGAGAGGGAAGAGCTCAGAAAGTTCCGAGGCTGGTGGAGCCCCTGGCCTGGCAATGTGGCTGTGGCTCGGCCTGCTTTCTTTTTGCCAGAGCCCAGTCACCTGGCCACACTCACCCACCAATGGCGGTGGCAGGTGCTCCACATAGGTGTCCAGGGGAGAAGGAATGAGGTGGGGCCTTGTCATGGTTTCTGTCTGCCATGTGTAAGGCACCTAGAAAGAGCATGCAGGGCGGTGGGGGGGAGATGCTCCCAGTGTCCAGTGGGACATGAGAAAGCAGATGTCCTCAGCACGTGGGGGCTGAGGCTAGGAGAGGGCTAGGAGGCTGAGCTCAGGCCAAGAGGCCGTGGCTGTGGGGCAGGTGATTCGGCAGAGGAGGGGCTGTGCTGAGATCCTGGAACTGTTCCCCAGATGCCAGGGTCCAAAGGGACCCAAGAGTCTCTTGGTGATGAAGATACCATCTCCAAGCCAGCCAAGTTCATCCTGACCCAGCCAGCAGTGGCAGCCGCCTGTGCCAAGCAGAGAGAAGAGCATGGCGCAGTCCTCCCTCACCAGCACCATCATACAGTGAGAAGCAAAAAGAAGACCACAGGTGGAGGACCACTGGGCAGGGGTCCTCTGTAAGGGCCCCCTACTGAGTCCACGATGGTCACTGCTGGATAAAAGACAGACAGAGGGAACTGGCAGGGAGGAGGCAACACGGCAACACAGCACCACTTGAGAGCTGAACTGATCGTGAAAGCCAAGCACAGTGTGGACCTTTCTTGTTTAGTAGGCAGGCCTGGATTCTAGAAAGTTCCCCTGGCTCTAAGTAGGAGAGGGAGTTGTAGGAGGCAAGCCTACAAGCTTGAACATAAGTGCTAGGCCCTCTGTGGTCTTGGAATGGAAAGAAGTAAGGGCTGAGAGAGACGGCACAGGAGGCTGCCAGCTACTCCTGGGTGCTTCTGGTGCACTGTGCCCAGAGACCAGGCGGCTTCCTGAGGGCCAGGCAGTCCCAGCTCAGGCCACCATGAGTTGCTGCCACCATGGGACGCTGCTCCCATATCTGCCTAGGACACCGGACTCTGCCACAAGGCCTTGGACTGCCACTAACTGTCAAATGGGATAGTGCCAGACACTAAACAAGTATGGAGGGTGCCCTGAATAAAAATGTGTGGGAAAGCCAGGTGCTGATGGTTCACCCCTTAATCCTAGCTACTCAGGAGGCTGAGATCTGCAGATTACAATTCAAAGCCAGCCCAGGAAAGACTGTAAGGCTTTTTTTTTGGGGGGGGGGGTCCAGTCATGGGGCCTGAACTCTGGTCCTGGGTGCTGTCCCTCAGCTCTTCAGCTCAAGGCTAGTGCTCTACCACTTGAGCCACAGCGCCACTTCCGGCTTTTTTTCTCTTTTTGGTTATATGGTGCTGAGGAATCGAACCCAGGGCCTCATGCATGCAAGGCAAGTGCTCTACCACTGAGCCACCTTCCCAGCCCAAGACTGTAAGTCTTTTATCTCCAATTAACCACCAGAAAACCAGAAGTGTTGCTGTGGCTTAAGTGGTAGAGATAGCCTTGAGCTGAAGAGCTGAAGGAAGGCACCCAGGTTCAGAGTTCAAGCCCCCTAACTAACAAAAAAAAAAAAAATTGTGAGAGTGCTCTGATTGTAATGCAGTAGCGCACTCACTTTAGACAGCTCAGAAAAGCACCAAGGAAAGGAAGAGATGACAGTTCTCCATCGGCTGTGACCACTTGGCAGAGAACGTAAACAGTAAACAGTTGTGCTTAATGGCGTGTTCTTTCTCTCATCATTATCATAACCCTCCTGGCTCGTTGCCCAGGCAGCGGAGCACTGTGAGGATCGGCCTCCATCTCTGTCATGGCGGTCAAGACCCCCGGCAGCCCTCACAAGCCAACGGCAGCGCCCAGTGGTGGTGATGGGAATGGAAGCACCTGCACCCCAGTGTCCCCACAGAGCTGGGGCCAGCGTGGTCCCCTCAGTCAGTTCATTGTCAGAACAAGAAGCACCCTGAACTGGGAAGACAGAAGCAAAGAAGAAAATAACACTCAGTTCTTTTGAAAATGTGAGATTAGAAAACTTGGCAGACTACAAGAAAGAACCTTTCTGCACCCATTATCCTCTCAACATTTATTAAGCGCCTCTGAAGTGAAGTACACTTGTTTCGAGCATTGGGTTTGTGTGGAGGAGCTTGTCTGTGCTGTGGAAGTGAATTAATAACTCCCAAGTCTCAGGAGATTGGTACACCACTATTTTATTTCCTGTTCACACCCAGATGGTGGCATGTCCACTGGCTCTGAACAGTGGAGAGTTCCCTCCCAGGTGGGGATTTGGGGATCAGGCTCGCTTCTAGAGGTGACCTTATCATCACAGTTGAGGGGGGGAGAGTATCCACCCAGCAGGCAAGGTTGCACTGCCAGAGGATCACAGCTGGGCTTCCAGAGCCTTCTGTAGCCCGCTGCCCAGGGCTGGTCAAGTCTCCTAGTCCCCTACCCCAGCAGTGGTGGAGGGGCCAGCAGATGGGGACAGATGACCATCAAGTAAGCCTGACTCTGGTGATGAAGTAAAGGCAGACTGGAGCCAGGAGCTGTGAGTCTGTGGTAGAAGAACTCTGGAAAGACTACAGAGCAAGCAGCCCTCCTGCTTTCCAGCAACCACTAAGCAGCATCAGTCAGGTTTTTTTTCTGTGCCCAGGCCCTGTGCTCCGCCCTGGAGTTTCAGAGCTGAAAGGTGGCCACTCCCATGTGCTTGTAACCAGATAAACAGGTACACCTCGCCATGTCCAGCAGGAGCTCCGCGCAGCAAGATACTTAGCAAAACCAGAACCTAGTTGTAAGCCCTGAGGAGCCAGGGATAGGGCTCGGACAGCTGGTGAGAAGAAACCCGTCCCTCAGGGCCCTGCTTACATGGAAGGACCTGAGACCACAGCCCGGCTGGGCAGGGGGTCCAGGCACAGGGTGTCACCTTGGGCACTGCCCAACTGGAGGCTGTCCCTCACGGCAGCACTCACGCTCAGCACTGGCCAGCCTGGTTTCATCTGGTAGCATTCAGCTGTTCCTAATCTAAAACCAACTCTGTGCAAAGACAGTGAGAGCAATATGCAATGGAAACACACTGAAGGGAGTCCTCGGCGGGAGCGGCAGTATGGCGGAGCAAGGTTCTGGTATGGAAACATGGTGATGCGTATGTGGTGTTGGTATTCACACAGATATCTTGCAGTGAGAGCACTGTGTCAGGATTCCAGTTCAGAAAGAGACCACGGAAAGCTCCTGGGCACAGAGGACTCAGGATTTGCCACGGGTAGGAAGCAAGGTCAAGGCTGAGTGTAGAGAAGCTCTTGGTGCCCAGCTGGCAAGTATCAGATGCCTGAACCTTTGGTGAGAGAGGCTGGATGTGAATGAACAGGATCTTGGGTGGAGGGAAGTTACTTTGGAGCTGCATGGTAGGGGGCTCTGGCTCACGAAGAGAGCTTTCCAGAGGCTTAAGTGTCGGAACTCCAGCCTGAAGTGTTTCCTGTGACTCCATCCAAGGGCGGACTGCCAGTCTTAGGGGGATAGAGGAAGGCTGATCTGAAACACAGCTGTCTAAGTCATCAGACCTTCCTCTAACAAGATGGCACCGGGGGGAATTCTTCACATCTCTGGGGTTGTCACCTGTGGGGATGGCCTGGGGATCCTGTCCTTATCTTGCCCTCATCTCTTGGGCTAAATTCCTATGCCCTAAAATTCCCCGCAAGAATGGGTGCAGAAGTCCAAGACTTCCTCAGCAGAACCAAACAATTGATGTGGATATATCCGAATTTGTGTGTACTTCTGAAGCACCATGTGTACAATAACCGGGCAGCGTGATCTGATTATATCATAAATTAATGGCCAATGCAGAAATGCAAATGCAAGTTTTTATGGGGCTTCTGTTTATGAGCTCATTTTCCCTGGCACATCTGTTGCTGAGCCATTTTAAAATTCAACCTTTATAGGCAAGTTGATTTTTTTTTAATGTTGCACAAAGGATTATATAATGAAGGGGTGAGGTTATGTAAGCTGAATTAACTCTCTTATTATTCACATTCATAACAATATTTTAGTTGCAGTTGTGCAATCTGGTCTTCTGCGCACTGTGATGAGAAGAACATGTTTATGATCTTTATTAATGAAGTAATTAAGAAGTGCCTTTTCATTCAGTTCAAGCAGCAGGCAGGTGAGGGACACCAGCACACACCGCTGTAGAGCAGCCCCTCCCAGGAGGGCACTGCCATTCCCCGGCCCAGCAGACAGCAGGGCCTACACAGTGTCCCTGCATGCGGGGAGAGGAGACATGGGAACTGGGCCAAGGCAGGACATGGTAGAGACACAGCCACCCCTCACACAAAGTCACAGGATTGAAGCTCCCAGGCAGGCCTTGAACGCATTGGCCCCTCTGTCCTCACAGGCCCTGAGGCACTAAGGAAGGATGGGTCACGAAGTCTAGACCTAGAAGAGGAGTGAGAGGTTTCTGGGGAAGATACAATGCTACCTGAGTCTGTCTGTCTGTCTGGGGGTGGATCATTCCATCCACAGCCCTCTGGTAGAAGCCCTGGCAGCTCTGTGAGGGGGTGTCTCAGCCAGGGTCGGCAGTATTCTGTCACTGATAAGGCTGGTCTGGGTCTTGATGTCCTGACCCAGGGAGAGATGCACTGCTCTGGTGCCATGGAAGCACAGGATGTGGCACATGCACACAGACATGCACACGCACACACACATATACACACTCACAGGCAGACATACCACCATTCCAGTATGAATTAAACTGTCCTTCTGCAGCCATCTTATTGACATTTGCAGGACTGCTTCCCAGCCATGGCCACTCATTGTGAAACAAAGTAAAACAACAAAGTGAAAGAAATCACCAGAGGGTCACACCCTCACCCTGGAACGTTAGAGACCCACCTGGCCCCTGGCAACAATGGTAGGGGAAGCTGCAGGTCTGTCTGGAACAGGACTGACAGGCCATGGCTGCTACCAGGCCCCTGGCTTTGGGCAGCGGATAGCTTCTGGCTCCCAGTATGCTCTGCAGTTCAGCGCAAGAGACAGACACAGTTGCCTGGACAGCTTGCCTTCCTACCCCCAACCACCACCATTCTCCCCCAGAACTCAGAGAAGCAAATTGCTGACTTTATTGTTAGGGCAAAGAGTGCATGAGCGACCGTTGGGCTCTGTCGTCGTCCTGGGAGCTCCCAGCTAGCGGGCAGGAGAGCTGCACAGCTGGTGAGAGCGTGGGCGCCCAGGGCTGACACCCAGCAGCATCCCTGGAGAGAACCAGGCTCCAAAGATTGCCTGAATATAAATCTTGCTCTGTGTCGCCAAGTTTATCTGGGAAAAAGCCACATCTGCAAATGCCGTTTTAATCGATTAGATGAGAAGCCAAAAGCTTTAAGTGGGAAAAAAAAAAAGCTTTTTTTTAATAAAAGAAAGAAAATTGACAACTTGCCTTAATTTTTTTATTAAAGCAATTCGATGCTATTTGAATAACATTGGGAGATAAAAAAATCTCATTATGCCTTTTTTAATGAATTTTAATTCAGAAAAAAATCACAATAATAGGAAATGACATAAAAGGCATATAACAGACTTTTTATCTTGTTTTCTTTCTCGTCTCTCTTGTTGGCTGTGTGTAACTGGCTTCTCTTCAAAGGGAAAATGGGGATTTTTACCATCCTTGAAATCAAGTGGCATTCACTTATTCAAGTTTTAAGATGGAATATGCTTTTTGAAGGGTTTTCTTCTAAGCCTTAGCATAGTTCCTTTTAAACCAGTTGAGTGTATGGCGGGGGGGGGGGGGGGGCGGGGGGGGGAGGGGGTAACTTTGGTTGTGACTGTCCCGCCAGTTACATGTTGTAACTTTTGGTAGTGTTCTCTTGGGCTGGATCATGCAGGAGGAAATCTTCCATTTGATTAGAGCAACAGGTTGCAAACTGTGGTGCACCTTTGAGTCCCTGAGAGTCAGAGCAGGTCAAGAGAGAGGCATGAGACTGAATTTCCAGCCACCTTGCCAGGCCCCTGTGTGTAGCAGAGCCCTTGCAGATGTAGCCTGGGCACGCCTTCACAGCTACTAATGAAAGCTTTGCTGTTCTTTCTTAAAGCTATGACACTGAGGGAAGAGGCTACATTACTTACCAAGAGTTTCTACAGAAGTTGGGCATTAGCTTTTTGCCTGCGGTCCACCAGCCCAATAAAGAAGACTATTTCAACTTCATGGGCCACTTCACGAAGCCTCAGCAGCTCCAGGAAGAAATCCAAGAGCTGCATCAGGTCATGGAGAAGACCATGCCTGCCAGGTGGGTTCATGGTCTGGGGACTATGTCTGGATGCGCTGTGTCCATTTACCTGGCAGGAAAAGTTGCCTTAGAATGCTGCCTTTCAACTTGTGTTGGCAAAGTTACCATGAAATTTGTTTCACTCGCTCATTGCCTTCACTTCTAGAAACTGGTGCTGAACCAAAAAACTATGTCCTGCCTCACCCGGTCATCACATACCTCTCACAAGGTACAGGTCACTCTTGACAGCGACCCTTTCTGGTTGTGCATCCCACAGGGCCTGGCCCAGCCCACAGGATGTTTGTTGCTTTCCCCAGTGCCAGACACCTGATAGGAACCCTGTAAATATTGATGGATGGGATGGGTGGACTGAATACATGTATGAACGGCTAGATGGATGGGTAGATGATGGATAGATGGATGGATGGGTGAATAGATGGAAAGATGGGTAGATGGATAGGTGAGTGGATAGATGGATGGGTGGGTGAGTAGATGGAAAGATGGATGGATGGATGGAAAGATAGATGGATGGGTGGGTAGCTGGGTGGATGAATGGGTGAGTAGATGGGTGGATGGGTAAGTAAATAAATGGAAAGATGGATGGGTGGGTGTGTAGATGGATAGATGGATGGATAGATGGATGGATGGGTGGGTGGGTGGGTGAATAGATGGGAAGATGGATGGATAGGTGGGTGGGTGGATGGATGGATGGATGGGTAGGTGGATGAATGGATGAATATATGGGCAGACAGATGGATAAGAGGATGGATAGATGAACAGATGCTGGGCTAGTGAAGTAAAGTGTGTCTTGAGAGCGAGCCTATGCAGTGATGTGTGCCTGGGAACCCCAGGAAATGTTTGTGGGAAAGGACCAGTGGGTAGGGCAGTATAGGCATCACAGGCAGAATGACATCCAGTGAATGCATTGTCTGCAAGGACCAGGAGACACTATATAAGAGGCAGCCATTGTATGTGGATGAAGGATGGTACTTGATGGTTTTTCCACGTTGATAACTCCCCCTGTCATATTTTTAGCACTCATAACACAGGAGACAATTGTGTTGTGGCTGATGTGGCCATAGAATAACTAGACAGATCAGTCCCACTGCCGCCTGCCCACAGGCCCTGCCCGCGTGGCTCTGACATGGCTCCTCTTGTGCCCCTATCCCCTGCCCTGTCATTCCAATGGCAGGACTCACTCTGTCCCCAGAGTACCTGAGCAAATGGATGAGTGGCTGTTAAAGAATCCCCAAAGGAAATAACACTAAGGACAAGGAGAAGAGACACAATAATGAAGTAGGGTTTAAGAGGAAAGCCATTGGCATGTACCCTTGAATTATGTCTAAGCTACTGAGTCACAGAGCTGGAGGGAGGGGAATTGAGTTTGTGAAATTCATCGTAAAATGTGTGCCCGATCAGTATAAATCAAATACGCCATAAAACTGATGAAGAAGTGGAATTTATCTTCAGCAGACAGGGCTGGCCTCATTACCCACTCCTGTCTCCAGCTCGTCTCTCCCGTCCGGGGCGGATAATGAGGATCTGTGGGGAGGCCCCCCGCCTCGGCGCTCCCACACAAGGCACGCTCAGGATTGCAGGGAGCCTGGTGTAGCTGAGGAGCTGTGTGCACTTGTAACTATCAGGCTCAGCTAGTGAACTCACACTGTCACGCCCCGGCTCACTCATCACACAGGGCTAACTTCTGTTTTCCCGAAGGCAGGAACCCACCCTCCCCCTGCCCTGCAGCATGGCTTGTTTGGCAGTTCACTGTCAGCAGGGCTTTCAGGGAACCCCACACACCCAAACCAAGGCTCTCTTTCATGTCCCCTACGTCCTCAAACCAGGGCTCTCTTTCATGTCCCCTACATCCTCAAATGCGGATCCACTGCAAGATGGATGTTATGATGAACTAAGAGATGTCCTTTAAATCTAAGGGAGTTAATTTTATTTATTTACTTGAAAAAATTAGAAAAATCCTTTTCAGACTCTCTTCGCCAGGCCTTTTTTCTTTTTCTTTTTCTTTTTGCTAGCGTCTGAGTAGAAGATTGAGAATCAGAATAGCCACACAGGCCCATTCTAGAATGCACATGGAGAGGGATCGAGAGCAAACCCAGCAGAGCTCTGGGGAGGGCAGGCAGTGGCCTCCTCCAGCTCACCATGCAGAGCAGGGCCCCACAGGGCCCGAGCAGCTGTATTGCTCCGTGTGGACCAACACCGTCTCTGGCAATCGCGGCCTCATTTACACAGTGCACACATTTCTCTGAAAGGGAAATCATTGCTGCCTCGAAGCCAGTTCAAGAAATGCCGAATGCCTCAATTTTCTAAAACTATGTATCCCCCCAAATGTGGTTCCCCCCCACACTTTCATTTGCTTTCATTCTGAAGGATTAAGTAGACTGTAACAATCTTGCTGACAAGCCCAGCAGTGTCTTTTGCAGCCTGTGGCTAGACTGGGGGTAGGATGAGGGGCCGTGGTGCTGGGTGAGTGGGTTCTGAACCAGAGGCCACAAGGGAAATGGCCACGTTCATACCACTTCTGTCTGCCCCACCCATCCTCCACGTTCTACTTCATTTTGTCCCTCCTGGGGTTCTAACTCTGCTGTGTCAGTAGGTTGTATTTTCCAGGCAGGCTCCAGGGCTGTCCCATAGCTACCTGAGGCAGACACCGGCACAGCTGTAGGGATAAACCTCTAAGTCCATCTTTTCCGAGGAATGGCCCCCGAGCACACGTGGCATCTGAGCCCTATAGGCAGGTCTTTTCCTCCAAGGGGTGGAGAAGCAGAACTTAGAGAAGTTATACTCAGTCACTGCAGGTCAGAGGTCAAGTGCAAGGCTATTCATTGTTCCCAACCTCTACACAATCTCAGTCCTCCAGCAGAAGTGGAAGAATTTCCCTGAACCAAATCAAGGAGGCTTGAATAGTCGGTAGGAAAATCAACCCCACAGCCAGGAAGCAAGCATGGATCCCCCACACTAGGCAAGACTGCCCTTGGCCCTTGGCCCAGGACTGCCCTGTCCTCTGTCTGCAACGTGGGCTTATTGTTGAAAAGATCAATCATAGCCAGGTGCTCACGGCTCACACCTGTAATCCTAGCTACTCAGGAGGCTGACATCTGAGGATTGCAGTTCAAAGCCAGCCTGAGCAGGAAAGACCATGAGACTTTCATCTCCAATTAATCAGCAAAAAGCTGGGAGTGAAGCTGTGGTTCAAGTGGTAGAGTGCCAAGCTTGAGCACAAAACTTCAGGGTCGGCACCCAAAGCCCTGAGTTCAGTGCACATACAGAAAGTAGCCTGGCCCCTGCTTTGCCTGCACATAGTGGCAATATACCTGCTCCACGATAAGGCATTCCTGGGTGCTCCTTGACCCCTTCTCTCCTCCACTCCGGCCACAGGGCCTGGGCATTGGCTGCTCCCTGGAGCCCTGGGATGCTTCAATTCCCAGGCTTTGCTCAGGGGTGTCAGGCCCACAGAGGCCCACCTGCACCTCCCACGGCCTTACAGGTGTCTGTCTCCTCTGGCTCTTCTCCTTTCCCACTAACACGGGTGCACTGTGTGATTATCTTCTAAGTGTTCTCAATATCTGCCACCTAATATCAGTTCTCCTAGGGGTGCCTGCTTGAGTCCATAGGTGCCCCATGCCCAGAGCACACAGGACAGGTTCCGCGGAGAACAGGTTTGCTGAGAATGAGGGCATGGTTCCTCTGCCTGCAAAAATAGCTCTTTATTTTAAAAGCCTTGGCTCCATGGGAAGGGAGGAATGCGAGGGAAAGAGGGAACCGCTCACACTAAACAAAAGGAAAGAAATGTACATAACACCTGATGTGGATGAAATAATTGTATTGTCAAAGCTCATAGAATTCACAACTTTATACACCATGATAATGACAATTTACCTTGTAAAAGTTAAAATGTATTTGTGACTTTAACTAAGTATCACTATTCCACATACTGTGAAATAGGTGAAATTTATGTAATCACCTAATCTCAATTTTAAAAAAATTTAAAAATTTAAAAAATTTAAAAAAAGAATAAAGTTTGGAACATGCTAAAAAAAATCCTTGGTTCCATTTTTACATTGCCAACTTCAGTAAAAAGAGAAGGTTGTAATTTCTCTAATATAATTTTGCTAATAATAATAATAAGCCGGGCACCAATGGCTCACACCTGTAATCCTAGTTACTCAGGAGGCTGAGATCTGAGGATCACGGTTCAAAGCCAGCCCGGGCAGGAAAGTGCATGAGACTCTTATCTCCAATGAACCACCAAAAAACCAGAAGTGGTACTGTGGCTCAAGTGGTAGAGCGCTTGCCTTAAGCTGAAGAGCTGAGCGACAGCACCCAGGCCCAGAGTTCAAGCCCCACAAATGACAAATAATAACTAATAATGATAGTAATAAGGCATTATAGACATCTTTTCTGGGATACCTCCTCATATAAATGTTTCGCCAAGCCTGAGACTCCTCCAGACTGGTTGTTGGGCCAGCAATGGAGGCCTTACTGCATGTGCTTTGGGGAAGTTGCTAGTTCTCTGAGCTTGGAGTGTCTGAAGCATTTTCTCTTCCAGGGCTAAGCTTATGGACCATTATAAAGAGATCAGCAAGGCTCTCAGCACACAGGACAAAGCCAAAGTGGGCTCTGTGTCCCTCTTCAGGCTGTACAAGCTGCTGCAGGACTGTGGCTGCCCCCTGAAGGACGAGGAGCTCACCCGGCTTATCAGCAGGTTGTCTTGCGTGTGTGCATGCATGTGTATGTGTGCACACATGTGTGTGCATGTATGCACAAGTGTGTGTGTGCCAGTACTGGGATTTGAACTCAGGACCTCACATTGATATAGTTTTTTTGCTCAATAATAGAGTTGTACCTCTTGAGCCATAGCTCTACTTCTTGCTGGTTATTTTAAGAGTCTCACAGACTTGTATGCCCCAGCTGGCTTTGAACCACGGTCCCTCAGATCTTAGCTTCCAGAATACCTAGGATTACAGGCAGGAACTACCAGTGCCCAGCTTGTTTGTTACTTTTGGGAAAAGCAACTTTTAGGGAAAGTCCATTTCCTCCAAGCCTGGCCTCCTCCTGTCTCCCCTCAAGTAGCCTTTGACACCGAGGTGATGCGAACTGCCTCCTGCTGGCCCTGGGGAACCAACACAAAAAGTGCAACTTATCAGTGCCCTGGGGCTGGGTTGGAACTCAGAGCTAGAGTAGAGACCTACAGTGTACAAGGTTCTGGGTTCTATGATATCCCCAACAGGGCGAAAACAAACAAGAAACTAAAACTGCCTATGTGTCCTCTTCCCTGCCCTTGTTTTTACCCCCACAGTGTCTTAACTTCCAGTGCTTTAACTGGCTTTCAGTACCGAATGTCCCCATTTCTTAGTGACAAGCTCATGCTGCTACATTGATTTTTGCTTGCTGACTCCCCTCGAGGAAGAGGTGGCTCTAAGTCCTTTTCTGTCTTCATCCATGCCGGCCTCTGCCCATCCATCAGTGCTGCCCTGCTGTGCAGGTAGAGGATGGTGGGTGCTCACCTCCATGAGCGTGTTGTGTCTGAGGAGACCCAGACATCCCATGTCACACAACACACAAGCACAGAGCCATCCTGCTCCCCCATGTGCTCATCGCCAGCCGAGTCCCCAGACCCCCAAGGTGTCCCATTTGGGCTTTGCCCCCAGCCATTTTCCTCTTAGTTATTTCTTTCAGGTACTTTTTCAGATAGAGTCCCAGTCTTTTGTGAGGCCTGGACCATGATCCTCCTATTTCTGCCTCCAGAGGGCATGTGCCCCATGCCCAGCTGAGGCTGTTGAACCAGCCACCGCCGCATACTGAGTTGTACAGACTTGTTCCTTTATGTTTCTAAATGTTTATTTTCCATTTTCCTCCTCTGCTTCTTACTGGGCTTTCTGGGAGATTCCCTCAAGTTGAGCTCCCACCTCTTTTTTCAGGCCATTATTGATGTTCTCGTGTGTGTGTGTGTGTGTGTGTGTGTGTGTGTGTGTGTGTGTGTGTGTGTGTGCGCGTGTGTGTGCGTGTGTGTATGTGTGTGTGTGCGTGTGTGTGTGTGCGCGTGTGTGTGTGTGTGTGTGTGTGTGTGTGTGTGTGTGTGTGTGGTGTGCTGCCTCTCACTTCTCTCAGTTAACAATGAGCTTTTTTTTTTTTGTGGGTCCTGGGGCTTGAACTCAGGGCCTGGTGCTGTCCCTGAGCAACCTTTTCCTCAAGGCTAGTGCTCTACCACAAAAGCCACAGCTCTACTTCTGGCTTTTGGGCAGTTAATTGTAGAGATAAAAGTCTCCATGGACTTTTCGGCCCAGGCTGGCTTTGAACTACAATCCTCAGATCCCAGCCTCCTGTGTAGCTAGGATTACAGGTATGAGCCACTGGTACCTGGCAACAATACACGTTTTCTTTGCCTGAGGTCTCTCCTCAGTGTGGTTTTACAGCTGTCCTTCATGTTTGATGCATTTCTCAGAAATCTGCTAGAGTACAGTGAGCTGCTGGGAGCAGCTCAGAAGACTGTGACTGGGGATGCTGACTTGGGTCCCAGCCACAGGGGAGGTGGGCTTGTGAGTACCTCCCCTTTACTCTGGGGCTGGTCCCATCCTCCAGAGAGCAGAGTGACCAGATAAAATGCAGATGCCTAGTTAAATTCAAACTCCCAAAAAGTAATAATCTGTAGTATGAGTGTGCTCTTTACAATATTTGGGATACATTCACCTGATATTCTATTACCAGGTACCAGTTGGGATCGTTGTTGTCATTTATTTGTTCATTCACTGAACCTGGCAGCCAAGCAGAGAGGACTCTGGGCGGATTGTGGTGTCACAGAGTCAGTGTGAGACTAAAGGATAATTCCACTGGCTCTCTGCACTGCAGGCCGGCTTTCTTCCTCTTTTGAGTCACGCGCTCTTCTTTTATCACATGACTTACGAAGTCCATTGTAATTTTTATCTTTGTTCCTCTGTAAGCAAATGTCCTTTTTTTTTCTCCCCACAGGCTTGTTTCAATATCTTTCTCTGTGTCTTGGTTTCTTGCAGCGTGCGTATGTTGAGCTGGGTGTAGATCATTTAAGAGAGCCCTGCCTGGGGCTCTTCCAGCTTCCTTGCACCTCTTTAGTGTCTAATATTAATTTTGGAAAAGTCTTGGCTGTCATTACCTCAAATGCTTTTTCTGTTCTTTTCCTTTTCTCCTGGAATTTCAATTAAGCAGACATTTCCCCAGAGTTCTTAGACATTGTGTTTTGGTCTCTTTTTTCCATTCTTTTTTTTTTTTTTTTTTTTTTGGTCGTGGGGCTTGAACTCTGGGCCTGGGCGCTGTCCCTCAGCTCTTCAGCTCAAGGCGAGCGCTCTACCACTTGAGCCAAAGCACTACTTCTGGTTTTCTAGTGGTTAAATGGAGATAAGAGTCTCATGGAGTTCCTGCTCTGGCTGGCGTTGAACCGTGATCCTCAGATCTCAGCCTCCTGAGTAGCTAGGATTACAGGCATGAGCCACCAATGCCTGGCTTCTTTTCCCATTCTTAAAGTTTCCAGCCTGCTGACAAGCCCATCAGAGGCCATCTCCATCTCTGTGCTGCACCTCTGTGTGTCTGGCGTCTCCTTTGGTTCTCAGAGTTCCCATATCCCTGTTCACTTCGTCCATGTGTCCCTGCGCACATTCTCCATACCCCTGGATCCCTACGTAATCCACTTAACTGTTCCAGAACCTTTGTCACAGCTGAGGCTGGTGGCCATGTGCATTTGTCTCCTCAGACTGTGTCTTTACTGCTTTTTGGAATGCCTTGTGGTTATGTTGTTGAAAGCCAGATGTGATGTATTGGGTAATAACCAGGAGAGAGATGGATAGTCCTGTGTGGTGAGGTTGAATGTGAATCTGGTCAGGTATAGGGTTGTGGTTAATGTCTGCTGTTCATGCGAAAAGCCACGGCTTCCTCTACTGTCCTTGTTTGCATATCTCCTGTTTTCTCTGGGTGTCCACAAGAACGATTTCTGCTGTATTTCTGCAGGCCGGGGATGTGGGAATATGGTATCCAGGAGCGCGAACACTCAAACGATCAGTGGCCTGAGCGTCAGGCCTCCAGCAGTAGTGTAGCTTCTGCCTATGTGCGGATGACTAGGGGGTATCACTGACTTTTCCTCAGCTGGGATAGGTCCGCTGAGCTCTCTTCCATGGAAAGTGTTGGAAGGCTCTGGGAATGCGTCACATGGCTTACTCTTCCCTGCTCTTACCACCCACTGCAGGATGAGGGATCCTGCCCAGGCCTTCACTGAGAGGCTGGAGGATTCCTGGAGGTAAAGCCTGCGTGCCTGGACCCACGAGAGTGCCTCCCTCTCACACGCAGCCTCGCCACCTTCACGTGTTCCTGCAGCTTCTGCGCCAGAACACATGCTGGCTATGAGCCTCAAGAGGGCCTTTCTTTCCAGATCCCAGTGTTACCTCCCCCAGAGCCTCAGCTCTTTGCTGGCTTCCAGGAACAGCGGTGTTTGATCAGCTTTTATTGTATGACTGTTAGAGGAGTAACACTTCTAAGTTCTGTGTCCCTTTACCTCCATCCCACAGGTTTTTTTTTTTGTCAGTAGTGGGACTTGAACTCTGAGTCTGGGCACTGTCCGTGAGCTCTTCAGCTCAAGGCAAGCACTCTACCACTTGAGCCACAATGCCACTTCCTGTTTTCTAGTGGTTTAATGGAGATAAGAGTCTCATGCCTGGGCTGGCTCTGAACCGTGATCCTCAGATCTCAGCCTCCTGAGTAGCTAGGATTACAGACATGAGCCTCCAGCGCCTGGCAATCCTATGTCCTTTTATCTCTTGATTTACTTTCTTTTCTTGTTGGAGCACTTCTTGAAGTAATTTTCTAAGAAAAAGCAGACTGGAAGTAATATTTGAGTTCTTTTTGGTCTGAATTTTTTTTTAAAGTTTTCTCCCACACAGCTTGTCTCAGTCTAGCATCCTGGCAGCTGGGGGGTGGGGGAGGGGAGAGATATCACTTAGGATTTTGAAATTTTTGTTAGTGTGTTTAAGCTTTGAGAAGGCCAACACCGTTGTATGTCCATGTATGCATGTGCACACATATGTGTATGTATGCATGTATGCAGAGGAGGGAGGGCAGTCTTCAAATGCTGATATGTCCCCTTGTCCCTAAACAGGGTTTCTTCTCACTGAGTGCATCTCCAGCTGAATAAGAATTCATATGCATTCAATGAATAAATCATGGAGAAAAGCAGCAGCTAAATAATTAACAAGGGGATTATAAGAGAGGCTGTGAAAACATAGTCAGGCTGGTACTTCCGCAAACAACAACAAAGGAACCGAGAATTTCTGTAGTCCACCTGTCAATGGGGTGATCAACTTTTTTACGCACTGAAACCTTAATAAGTCTCCATTGCTCAGCCGCTTGTCTCTTCTCAAAGACCTCTTGATGATAAGAATCCCAGCTAGTGGTAATTATATGTAGATTATGCTTTTCTCGCTCCAAAATAGACTTTTCTAAATACTACTGAGATTTGCATATGCATTTGATTTTATTACTACATTTTAATACCATACTGGCAATTCAGCCCGCAGATGAAAAGTACTGATTGTCCTTCTCCGTGCCCACCATGCGGGGCGGTGGGCGCAGGTCCTGCAAGGCGCCGCCACAGCTGCATTGTACAGACGCTTAGCTCTTGGCTGCTCTTGTTTCTTCTTTTTCTTGAGGCAGAGTCTCACTACATAGCCCAGGTTGGTCTTAAACTTGCAATCCTCCTGCTTCAGTCAGCCAAGTGCCTGGGGTTACAGGCGTGTAACACCATGCTGACTTGTCCTCTTTGGAGGCAGATCTTAGCGTCACCAGAAGCTTCTCTCTTGGGCTTACCCAAGTCCCCTCGGGTCTGTTCTGACGTCACGCTCTGTCTGGCTGAGAGGCTGGTAATACCTCAGGAATTCAAGTCTAGAGATGGGAACTTTGAAAGCAATGAAACTCCACTTTGACTCTCTACATCGTTTATAAATGTGCTCTAGATTCTTAAGGAACGCTAGGCCTTGAAGGTGCTTGCCCCCCCCCCCCCCCCCCGTAGGGTGAGGGTCACACAGGGAAGGCGTTTCTGCTCAGATGTCCTTGTGCAGCTCAGAGCTGTAATGGAGTTTTCCTTGAGGAAACATTGCTGGACCAGTCATTGAACAAAGGTCTTTGGAGAGGCTTGGGCTTCACAACTTCATTTCAACCCCACTGGAGGACAGTGCCTCCGGGCATGCCTCTGTGGTTCATCATGGGTTTTGCTTGGCTTTCTTACTCATTTCTGCTGCTCCATCCCTTGAGCCACATCTCCATCCTGGATTTTTTTGGCTGGTTATTTTGGAGATGAAGTTTCTTTTCTGCTGTAGGGATGGCTTCGAACAAGGATCCTCCAGGTCTCAGCCTCCTGAGTAACTAGAATTACAGGCATGAGCCCCTGGCACCTGGCTCTATCAGCCATGTATGATGCTGCGGACAGGCCTGGCCTCCCACCTGAAGGGTGGGAGGCTCTCAAGACAGAGCACAGGGGCCCCACTGGCTGGGGTGACCCTCCCTCACCTCTGCACGCCGTTCCCTTGCTTCCTGTGGTCACAGTGTCCGTGTGCGCCTACGACAGGGCTGACTGGCGTGTGGCCACCCACAGCTCCAGGACAGTGTCTTACACCACACTCTGAACTGTTTGTTGAATGAGCAAGCGATAGGTTTTTTTAAACTAATCTGTTGTTTCTTTGTGGGGGGGGCGGAAGCCTGGAGATCGAAGTGCATGAAAATTCCATCAACTACCTAGACTTCCTGAGAGCGCTGGAGAGCAGCGGGGCGACTGGGCCTCAGTCCATCGATTTCTCCACCCTGAGTCCAGAGGAGATCGTGAAGAGCATCCAGTGTCTGGTCAGCTGCTCCCAGCAGGCCTTGTTCCAGGTATGGTGAACCACACAGTGTTTCTCAATGGAAGCCCATCTTCGTCCATCAAAATCGCCGTCCAGCCCTTCTCCCAGGGCCCATCCTCAGCTCCTCCATTCTCCTTGAGAGTGTAGATAGGTGGTTAGTTTGGGTTTGGGGGAACAAGGAGGTGGGGGTGGGGGGGAAGGGAGTTGTGTATATGCTGGCCTCACGTTCACACTTTTTGTTGTTGTTGTTCAAGTCGGGTGCTCTACCACTTGAGCCACATCTCTACACCTAGGTTTTTGTTGATTGGTTGGAGATAAGAGTGTCCCAGACTTTCCTGCAGGTGAAAGAACCTGAGACCATTAACAGGCAGCAGAGGCACGCTTCCTTCCTCTCCAGACTCCAGGCTGAGGCACCGGCCTGCCTGTCCCCACCTCCGTGGGGCTCTTTACCATCTGTGGCTCATCAGGATGGTTGGCTTTAGACTCTTGGATTTTAAGAGGTGCACCCTGGAGCCCACATGGGATGGATTAGTGGGGAGATAAACAGAGAGCAGCAGCCACCAGCCCACAACTCTGCCTCTGTCCCAAGAGCAGACACGGTCAGTATCTAAGATGCAAACATGTACGGTGTGGACATGACCATCCCAGGGGCGACAAGGTGACAGTGGAGTGCCTCCAGACCCTCCTGTGCCGAGGCCACCTGCCCAGCAGCCACCAAGGGAAGCTGACACACTTCCTCAGGGGCCGGGAGTAGAGGGATGTGGTGGCCACAGCCAGCCAGAGAGCTCAACCCTCTCTACCCACAGCTCCTCCCGCCCCACTGACCATGAACAGCATGTGTGCCCAGTATTGCCAGATCCTGTCCATGCCACAAGGAGCCTCCTGACCTGTGTCAGCACACTTTCCACAGTTCCCAGAGCGCATTGCACACCAAATGCATTCATGTTTAGGACAGTCTTGTCACCTTTTAACCAGAAGTGGTGCCATCGCCCTCTGTCAGGCGTTTTTCAAGCTGGGGTTCTTGGAGGTTCTAAGACCAGTGGGTCTCAGGGAAAACTCCTTAGGGAGAGGACAGGGGTGGAGTAGGGGAGTAACGGGGAGGAGAGGAAGGGGTATGACTGTCATGGGATGGCCATCAGAGAGGACACGGGACACGTGTGCATTCCTGTGTGCACCACAGATGCCCATGTGCATTGTGTGTCTGAAATGTATCAGCACCTTGTGATCATGGGGCATTGGAGGATCCACGCTTCTAGTTCTCATGCCTGCCCTATGGCCTGGCATGCTGGGTTTGCACAGGGAACTGGCAGTGTCCTGTGGCCGGAGAGAGCCTTGGGCACCACCTGGCCTTCTCCTGTCCTGTAGCGCACCTGTGCCCGTTTTGATGTGGGTCTCCTGAACATGGCTGCTGGGTGCCAGCAGTCTTCCCTGGCGCATTCCCAAGAGACTGAGTCAGCCTGGCAGCCATGCTGAACCCAGTCCGCCTTTGTGGGGCCAGGGCTGGGGTTCAGGGAGGTCACAGCATGGAGGTGCACCGCAGAGCCTGATCCAAGACCATGCCTGATCCAGGGCCCCAGGCCTTCCCCACTACTGCCCTGTGCCCCATGCGTGTGTATTTTAGAGTTAGCTGGGTTACTCCTGCCCCATGCCCTGCGTGTGCCTGGCTATCCCAGAAATGAGGATTTGCTGCAGGAGTTTGGTTTGGAATTTCTAGGTACATTAAATTCTTATTGTAAGAAAAATCTTAATCTGCCACTTGATAGAGATTTCCTAGTGCAATAAAAAAAAATGAATGATTTTGTTTTGACAGATGGAAAAAATGTGTGTTCTTTTTATAGCACATTTTTGCACTTTCAGTTTGACTACTGAACACTGAACATTGACAAGTTCCCAGCATAGACCCAGCCCCGCCCCCCAGCCCCGGCAGGGGCAGGGTCCTCTCCCCACGCCAGGCCCCTCCGGCCCCTCAGCAGTGTGAGTGCCACAGCCCGCAGCTGTGGGGAGAGCCCCTCCCCCATGACCAGGGGTCTGCCAGTCCCTCCTGGTGAGAGGAGATGGAGGCTCCTCGAGGAGGGCCCCTCCCCACACACATTCCTCTGTCCACCCACTACATCACGCTCAGGAACAGGGACAGGTTCCATGACATTCTGGGCACCGGCGGCCAGGGTGCCTCTCCTTCCCTCTTATTTCTGATCTCCTTCCCTCTTACCTCCATCTCTTCCAGAAATCTCTGAAGCTCTGACAGGGCTTGTCTTCATTGTCTTAGTCCTCTGATAAAGATGTGTTTATTTAGCAATTCAGAATTTACAAGGGACCATATTTATTTATATTGTGGTTCTAGGTCTGGGGTTTGAATTCAGGGCCTTGACGGACTCTTTCTTAGCTTTTTTGCTCGAGGCTAGAATTCTACCACTTGAGCCACAGTTCTACTGCTGGCCTTTTGCTGATTAATTAAAGATCAGAGTCTTGTGGACTCTTCTTCTCCAGCTGGCTTTGAACCTCAGTCCTCTGATCTCAGCCTCCTGAGTAGCTAGGATTATAGGCATGAGCCACCAATGACCTGCTACGAAGGACTTTTATATACTAGATTTCATTTTCATTGAACAGAAATGATACTTAAGGAAATTATTTTTTAATACTCAACAGCATTTGTCATCTTTTCCTTTCATGTTTTTAGGTGTTTTCTGCTGTGGATAAAGAAGACACGGGGTTTGTGAAGGCCACAGACTTCGGGCAAGTCCTTAAAGAGTTTTGTTGCAAACTTACAGATAATCAATATCATTATTTTTTGAGGAAATTGAAGATTCATCTCACCCCCTTCATACACTGGAAATACTTCCTCCAGAACTTCAGCTCTTTCACAGAGGAGGTAAGAAATCTGTAGAGGTAAGTATGTCTTTGCGAAAAGGAGCGACAATTAGTTTCTGAAAAATGGGTAATTGATTAAAAACAGGTCAGATAAATTGGCAATCACATCATGTAATTAGCTCATTTTAAATGAAAAGCTAGTGCCAATCCTCCATAGAGTCTTGGAGCGATAGACTATGCATCCTCTGGTTTGAGGGACATTTTTATTATATCTTGTTTTTTGTTTGTGTTTTTGTCCTAATGGTCATGGGGCTTGAACTCAGGGCCTGAGGTTCTGTCCCTAAGCTCTTTTTCTCAAGTCTAGTACTCTACCACTTTGAATCACAGCTCCACTTCTGGTTTTTGAGTGGTTAATTGCAGGTAAGAATCTCATGGGGACTCTTCTGCCTGGGCTGGCTGCAAACTGTGATCCCCAGATCTCAGTCTCCTGAGTATCTAGGATTATAGACGTGAGCCACTGGCACCTGGCTATATTTTGTTTTGTTTTCAAAAAATCTTGGGAGTTTGCTGTGGTCTGATGAGTTGAGAGTTCGAAAGACTCCTGATTCCGGAAGATGGCAGGCAGGCAAGGCCTGCTGCGCTGACCCTGGCGATACCCTGCTGTCTGGCTCTGGCTGTGTCCTGGCACAGCGCAGAGGTGAGCATGGCAGGGCTGGGTTCCGACAGAGGCATGTGTGGCAGGAGGAAGGTCCCCGAGAGCTGGGGGGGGGGGGAGGGGAAGGGAGAGGGCAGAGGGTTGAGCTTTCTGGAGGACATGGGATTCTTCCTTCTCTTCCCCTGCCCATCCCTCTTGTACGTGCCTTTAAAATATATATATATATATATATATATATATATATATATATATGTGTGTGTGTGTGTGTGTGTGTGTGTGTATGTGTGTGTGTGTATGCAAACATTGTACAATTTATTGAGTAGTAATGCACAAGCAACTTTTCTCTTGGTTTGGTTTGGTTTTTTCTGGTTTTCTGAAACTGGGTCTCACTGTGTAGCCCAAGCTGGCCTTGAATTTCCCATGTAGTCCAAGCTAGCTTTGAACCCAAGATCATCCTGCTTCAGCCTCCTGAGCAAGTGGGATTACAGTTGTACACCACCATACCTGGCTAAAATGAGTGACTTTGAATTGACCACTACCAATTTGTTAGTAGTTGTACGTGCCTTTTGTTTCTCATCTCGCAACACACATGGACCCGAATTGTAGCCACAGTGACCACCTAGCTCCAGGCGCTGGCCAGGCCTTTCGTGGCTCTGCCCATGGTAGGCTAGCACTCTATCACTTGAGCCATAGTTCCACTTCTGGATGTTTTTGTGGTTAATTGGTGTTAAGAATCTCATGGACTTTCCTGCCAGGGCTGATGTTGAACCATGATCCTCAGATCTCAGCCTCCTGAGTAGCTAGAATTACAGGTGTAAGCCACCAGCTCCCAGCATGTTACTTGTTTTTAAACTTTATGCAACTGGTTGAGTGTTGTCTTGTGCGCTTGCCTTATTGGCTTTAGTTGGTTCTTATAAGGTGCTATGAAGACAGTCTATTAAGTGTATGTATCTGGAAAGGACTTGCTACCCATCCATCACCCTCCTCCGGTGGGCTCCTCTGGTGGGCACGGGCAGACTGCCCTCAGTCTCCTCCACCCTCAGCAGCCGTGCCCACACCCAGCACACGTGGACTGCTCACAACAGAATCACTGTTTGGCTGTAGGCTGCCTACATCTCCCAGCTGTGCCCCAGGGTTCCTGCCAGCCCCTGGTGTGATCAGTTGTACTAACATTGGCTTCACGGGTCCTGGTGGTTAGTATGAGCAAAACCTCTCAGAGCCTGTCTGTATCCAGGGTCATCCTTTGCACATCACCTGTAGGGATTCTGGTCGCTTGGTACCATGGGAGCAGCAAATGCCTTTAAGTCTGTGCTGTGTCTTTGCTCTTCATTTATAGTGACCTTTGCTACTTTTGTGTGTGTATGTGTGGTGCTGAGGACCATACTCAGGGCTTTTCCAGGCTGACTCACTCTTCCTCTGAGCGGAATCCCAACCCCTGACTTTTGCTACTGTTGATGATACCTTTGTGATTTTCCAAGAAAGATGTATTTGCCACGAGCAACTTTGGGGGGAATACAGAAAAAGCTGGAAAAGAAAGCAGTCACATCTGCATTTGTCGAGATCCTGCTGAGCTCAGGGCCCACATGCACATGTGCCCCTTGCATCCCCCGGGGAGGAAGGCAGGAGAAACAGATTCCACGTGGGACAGACATGTTCCACACAGGACAGACTCCACATGGTCACAGAACCACATGGCCCCCTGAGCAAGGAGTGGTAGCGCAGGCCCCATTCAGAGCTGGTGCTTGTGCTCTGTTTAGTCCGTGTCTCCCATTTGCAGCGTGGGTTAGCACTGCGTACGGACTCTGGCTAATGTCACTAGTGGCACTGGATGCTGTGGCAGTCATTGGCATCTCCCCAGCTTTCCCTTCACAGCCTTATTTTCTTTTTAACAATTCCAATGCTTTTTCTAGCTTCTGCTTGTAATTTACCTGTCCCTGAACACTGTGCTTTTGTAATTGCATCCTCACATTTTCAAGTATCCAAAAGATAAAATAACCAAAGGATAGGGATAATTTTTTTACTGGTCTTGAAGGATATTTGTCTAGTAGGTTGAATCACATGAAATTGCCATTTAAAAAATCACAAACAATTGAACCCTGACCATCCCCACACCTTGAGCTAAGATTTGCAGAAGTCGCTCATGTCCATGTTACACTATTTGGAATGTGCCAGTGACTGAAGAGCCCTGAAATTCCCCCCAGGCGGCAAGGTAGACACGTTGATGGACTTCCCTCCCATCCCTGCTGCATGATCTCCCTGGGGAGGGGCGGCGGGAAGCCTGGACTCACTGTTCAGCCTGAGGCCTGCTGGGGATTTTCTAGACTTCTACAAGTCTTTTTTTTAACCTGCATTTTTTATTTATATGAAAGCAACATATGCCCATGTAGAAATGCAATTGGAGTATGGTGACAGACCCGCCCGCTCCCCAAGCCGCCACTGTGGTTGCTGCCGTGCCTTGTGTGGGATTCCTTTCTGTTCCCCAGGGACCCCTGCCTGTTGACATGGCCAGGATGAAGTTTGCCCAGATGAGGCAGAAGCAAAGGCCTCTGGGAGCTATTGCGGGCCTGATGGGGCCTCTACCTGGGGTCTCTGGTCACACAAGGACTTCTGAGCATTGAATGATGGCAGTACCAGCACTTCTCTGGAATCGAGTCCAGTCACTCCGTGTCCCCCTTTCCCTCCCCCCCCCCCCCGTGTGTGTGGGTTCCATTGTGCGGACCCCAGCACTCTCCCTCATCTGTGTGCGTTTCCCACAGGAGCACAGCGCCGGGCAGGTGCCTGACCTGGCTGTGGGCACACAGGTGTGGCCTGTGTCTTCCAGGACCTCATTCTGCCGGGGACACAGGGTGGCGGGGGCCAGGCCCCTGCCAGGGCTGTGCCATGGGCGGGGCTTCAGCAGCTCAGTTGTGCTGACCCAGAGCTGGCCCAGGACAGGGCTCAGAGAAAGTCCAGAGAGGCTGACCACAGCAGCTCCTCCCCTGCCCCCCGTCACCACGAATGAGGGAACCTGTGGGTTTCCTCTCCCCCTGTGTACCTCTGCCCGTAGGCGGGCCCAGGAAGTGGCTGGGACAGACGCCAGGCCCCGCATCCTTTGCTGCCCTCTGTAGTTGTCTCCTTCCGGCCAGAGGAGAATTGTTGGTGATGGCTGAGCTGGAAGAGTGTGGAGTGCTCAGCATGCAGTGTGACTGGGACGTCAGGTTAGAGGAGGACCCGGAACTGCTCATCACGACGCCTCCCAAAGTTTAATCCTGGGGCTTCCAGAGAAAGGAAGCGTCTTAACAAATAGTAGGAATCATTAATGCATCGCCCTGGAGCTCATTAATATGGCTCTAGTGATCCCATCCCTCTGGGAGATGCTTGGGAGGCTAGTAATTAAAAAGAGATTACCCAAAAGTAATTAAGGCAGTAAGTACCACCCGCACCAGGGAAGTTCACTGAGTCATCCCTGACCAAGCAGACCCCAATCCTGGGAGAGGAAAAGGGAGTCACACTTGAGACCCCAGGGCCCTGACTAGGTTGAAGTCTGCAGAGTCTGATGTGGCGCACTCCTCTTCATCCTCCGCTGCCCTTCGATCTCTGGGCCGTCATCCATGCATATGACGTGCGGACCCCTCCCCACATCGGGTGCAGCTTACGTTCGCATTCCTGCTCCCTGCTTTTGTCGGCCCTCTCACCCCACACCCCAGTACTGCTGCCGCTCCTGAAGCACCCCTCCATCAGCGAGCACTCCTCAGGCTCACCCGCCCCAGGTCAAGGTCTCACTGTGGCAGACCCGGGAGACCCTGCCGGTCTTTCATTCCTATGCCGGAGGACCCTGGGCCAGCGAACTGGGAGGCCTGCTGCAGACGGGGAGATGACGGCGACTGACCGCATCCCTCCAGACAATAGCCAGGCCTGCCCTCCACCACCGGTGCCGCCAGCCGGGCCGAGGTGCAGGCTGGGAAGCCCTGAGGCAGAGGAGCAGGACAGCCTGGGCAGCAGGGCCCTGGCGACTCCACAGCGCACCAGAAGCAGTGTCTGCCTTCCTCAGGCACCCGCTCACTTCCGGAAAAACATACCAGCTCGCTGGTAGAAAGAAAATCCCTCCTGCTCATCGTTGCTTTTTCAAGCCTAAATTGCAATTTCATTATCTTCTGTGAATATGGAAATAATATCCAGTAATGAAATATTTTTAAAGAAACACATGTTTAGTCAATGCAGAATCATTATTTTGGCAAATTCTAGCAAGCAGAGAACCAATGAGAACCAAAGTCCTTACTTGGTGTAATTATGATCTATACATATGTATGGGCTGTAAAGTCATTTATGTATTTAAAAAAAAACTTAATATGATTTTACTGCCAGGTAATGTGGCTCATGCCTGTAACCCTAACTGCTTCGGGAGGCTGAGTCCTGAGGACTGCTTTGTGAAGCCATGCAGGGTAGGGAAGCCTATGAGACTCATCACCAGTCAATCACCAGAAAGCCACATTCAAGTGATAGAGCTCTAGCCTTGATCAAAGGAAAAAAACACAAACAAGAGTGTGAGGCCCTGAGTTCAAGCCCCAGTACCAGCACCAAACAACAACAAAAAAAGATCCAATTTTCGTTTAAGGGAGAATCGAGGAGTCCGCGGTCTTATCTATCCCAGCTAAACAGGGCCGGGGCTTGGATGGGAGAGAAATGAGGAATAGAGTGTTTCACACAGGCCTTGAAGCTCACCAGAACATCTGTAGTCTTTATGAACACCACGTTAATATTAGTTGCCACATTATATTGGTGTTACTTCAATTTATGTCTGCTTTTATTGTCAATGGAGCAAGATCCATGTATCCCTAATGAATGTGATGAGGAATGAGGGGTTGACTTCGTAGGCAGGGCACTAAGATGATTGGAGATAAATTACCATGTTACTGAGGCGGCCTGTGACGGCCGTTTCCCCTCCCGTTCCTGGTGTCGAGAGCAGCTCTGCCGCGTGTAAGTCCAGCCGTGCCGTTTTGAAGGTGTCCTCCAGCTTCCATTGCGCTTGCTGATGCACTGCACGCTCTCTAGACCTGTGGCAAGTTGTCCGGGGTAACTTGGGGTGTCCTTGGTGGCAGCAGGGAAGAGGGGGCCACTGATGGCTACGCACGTACATGAAGGCAGGCTTGTACTCTCGAGGCGTGCGTGTATGCGTGCGTGCATGCGTGTGTGCATGCTTGTGAGAGCAGGGCCCAGCGGTATGTGTGACCACCCTGGGAGCCAGGGAGGCAGCTCGCCTCATCCCTCTCTTGGGCCTGGCAGGCCCACTGGCCTTCCTGCTGGTGGAGGACCGAGGAGGGACCTGCTTCTTCTGCATATCGCGTCATACTGGCACCCACACCCCAGTATCTGTCCCCCACCCACCCCGGGAGAGCCTGCATAGAGAAAGCCAGGGACAGCCGTGATGTCACAAAAGACACCCAGCCCCGGCCAGGCCTGCTCCCCTGGTGTGCTGCTGTCACCTCAAAGTTACATACAACTTCTGTCTCCCAGCTGGTTTCTTCCCACGTGTGAGTCCTGAGCTGTGAGACATCAGAAGTTTCCAGCAACATGGACAGTCCAGGGGCTGGGCACCTTCTTGCTCTGTTGGGGAGCAGGGAGGGGCGGCTTCCAGGGGAAAGGAACGTGACTGCTGCTGCTTATAAAAACATGGAGGCGGCCGTGCCCAGCTTGCTTCTACCTGACTGTGGGTCTCAGCCCGGGGTTCCCCTTGACATAGGGCTGTTTTCCGCCAGAAGCCAGGGCTGTGCACAGCCAGCAAGGTCCAGAGGAAGGCACACCCTACTGCACTCCAGCAGGCCAGCCGTGTGCATGGCTGCAAGCCCTCACCTCCACGCCTGGTGTTCCTGGAGGGCGAGCCCTTGTCCACATTGGTGTCCCCCGCACCCCGGTGTCCTCCAGCTGGGTGCTGGCTGGGGCGGCCTGGGCAGGTCCTCCCCAGCTCACAATTCCGCCAGCCTTCCCTCCTGAGACTGTTGGGGCCCTTTTCTTGGTTCCCTGCCTCAGTGTGACCTGAGCAGGTCCAGGCAAGCTCCCCTTCTTCACCCCTCCAGCCCAGATGGAAGCCTTTGATCCCCTAAGCATCAGAGTCAGTCTTCACTGGTGAATCTGCCAGGCCATGGTGATGTCAGGAAGCCAGGAGAGGCTGTGCCTGCCTGGAGATCTTGCAGGGGAGATCTGAGCACAGGGGGAGGGGGACTGACCAGGAGGCCCTGCAGGGGAGATCTGGGGGGGGCACTGACCCGGAGGCCCTGTGGGGGAGAGCTGAGAGCGGGCGGAGTGCGGGGACAGGATGTGGACTTTTCACATATAGCTCGCGGCACAGCTGCCATGTTCCGGCTGTAAGCCTCCCTTCAGGCTGTGAGTCTTTGCACTCAGCACCTAGCAAGTGTGAAAGCAAACAACCAGTTCCCGGCCACCTGGGGGTCCAGGCTCGGTGGGGGACAGGGAGGACCGACTCTCGGGTCCATCTGTGCCAGTGACTAGTGTGCCACTGAAATGGCGGTGATCCTGCCTGAACAAACCAGAACATTTCATCTCTCAACTGGTGCTGAAGCCCGAGTTTGAGTGATTTGTGCCAAGAGAACAGGAGGGAGGAGGAAGGTACCTACTTGGTGATTGTGCCTGTCCAATCACCGTCACCTTCTTGTCACCAGCAGTCAGATGTCATCATCAAAATGCTGGCAGAGCTCATGCCTGTAATCCCAGCACTTGAGAGTCTGAGGAAGGAGGACCCCAAGTTCTGGAGTTCGGGGCTGACAGGCATAGGGCATGTGAGCAGGCATGCTCCATAAATTAGATTGGCCAGTCCCCTGACAGCCTTAAGGCGGGGGCCGTCACCAGTCCTAGTTTACAGAGGAGGAAATGGACCACATAGGAGAGATGCTAGCGCTGGGATCAGAACCCCAACGCGCCAGGCCTAGGCCTCAGCTTCCTTCCCCACGACAGGACTGCAGTGTGTGTGCACCACCCCGCCAGCCAGAGCCGGCGTGCTCAGAGCCCACGCCGGTGCTCACGGCCCCTATTATTATTATTTTATCAGTGAGTGCATGTTAAATGCCCAGTAATGAGGTGATTACACGGTGTAGAATTTCCCTGGGTGGAAGAATTTAACAGTTTCATAAATGACTTCACCTGTGAGTTTATTGAATCATTAAAGGGTCGAGGGGTAGCGTCCGTGTTGCCGTTTTATTTCTCTGTGTTTTATGACAATTTCACACTATCAAAGGATTTATGAATTGGGTGTTTGCAGAGGGCTTGGCATAGATTCTTTGCTGCCTGACAGAGGTAAGCTGCACAGCTGGAGAGGAAGACCAGGAGGAGGAAGAAGAGGAGGAGGAGGAAGAAGAGGAGGAGGAAGAGGAAGAAGAGGAAGAGGAAGAAGAGGAAGAGGAGGAAGAGGAGGAGGAAGAAGAAAAGGAAGAAGAGAAGGGGAGAAGGAAGAGGAAGAAGAGGAGGAGGAGGAGGAGGGAGGGAGAGCCTCCTGGGCAGGTGAGGAAGGTGCAGGCGCTGTGATCCAGGGTGGAGGCTGGAGGAGCAGCACGGGCGGTAAACGTGGGCCGGGGCCTCGGGGAGGGGGGGTGGCCCGTGTGGAGTCCTGAGGGTGGGGGAAGAGCAGACTCAGCACATTGGGGGGGGGGGCCTTTGAGTCTCCAGGACAGAGGTTTGAGTCTCTGCTCAGAGCAGCTGCCTGGGCTGTTCTCTCCCCACCTCCCCCAGTCTCTGGTGTCTCTGAGCTCCTGAGTTCCAGTTCCAAGTAGGCACCTTGTGTCCAGGCGCATGGCAGGCGGTGGGGCATGGCCCTGCCGGGGGTGGGAGGGCAGGGCCAGTGCTCAGAAGCTGTTGTAGGACACCAGGAGACCCAGCATGGCTCCTGGAGGTCTGGTGTGGGCGCCTGGCTTGGGCAGATTTCATCCTGACCATCCCTTGCACCCAGGGCCACGGAGGGGCGCCACCCCCGGGGCTGGGGCCTGCTCAGGTGGCACAGGCCCGAGGGACTGCACCTGCGTCCACTCCGTTCTCATCTGCAGTTTTCATGCTCCATCTCTCTCTCTTTATTGACAGGCAGATTTGCTACTGTTGTTATTTTTAGCATTCATTTATTCACTGTAAATATAAATGAAGATACAGTACAATTAATTTCTTTGCTAATCAAAATATTTGATCAAATGAAGCAATTTTTCAATTCTTAGGACTAATTACACCTTTCTCTAAAGGGAAGTGGAGGAATTCTTCACTGAGTATTTCTAATTAGGATTTTTTTTGCTACCTGCTGAGTTCCTATTCTGTATGAAATTTCAGATTTTTTTTCCTTCCTGTAAGGAGTCTTGATTTTAAAAAAATGTACAATTCTCCCCCTGCATAGTCAGAGCATGCTGACTGCTCGGTAAAGCAAGCAGTCTGATGATCTCTAAATTAACATGTGGCTATGTTCTTTTCCTTCCTGCCTGCCTTTCTGCCTTCCTAGCTAGGATGCTGTCCCTGAGCTTTTTCCTCAAGGCCACTTGAACCACAGCTCCTCTTCCAGTCTTGGTGCTTAATTGTAAATAAGAGTCTCACAGACTTTCCTGCCTGGGCTGATGTGGAGCTAAGTCCTTAGATCTCGGCGTCCAGCGTAGATAGGATTACAGGAGTAAGCCACAGGTGCCAAACTTTTTTTTTTTTTAAGAAAATTGTTATTCTTTAAACAAAGATGTACAGGGTAAGTCAGGTAAAGAGTACATTTCTTTTTTTGACAGTTACCCTTCCCTCACTCTCTCCCAGTTTTTCCCTCCCATCCCCACAAGGTGTATAGTTCATTTTCAACAGAATTCTAACAAGCACCACTGCTGCTTTGTTCCCTCTGCTCCTCCATGCTGTGCTGCCCTTACCTTATCCAAGACAGATAACTGAACAAATAAAAAGGAAATGAGCCGGGCACCAGTGGCTCACACCTGTCATCCTAGCTACTCAGGAGGCTGAGATCTGAGAATCGCAGTTCAAAGCCAGCCCAGGCAGGATAAGTCTGTGGGACTCTTATCGCCAATAAACTACTAGAAAACTGGAAGTGGTACTGTGTGGCTCAAGTGGTAGAGAGCGTGCCTTGAGCTTAAGAGCTGAGGGACAGCACCCAGGACCAGAGTTCAAGCCCCACAACTGACAACAACAACAAAAAAGGGAAACGAAACAACAACAAGGAAAAAAAACCTCTTGTTTCCATTATCTAGAGTTCATTTTGATAAATATTATTTTATTTTATTTTTTAGTGTGAAAATACTGTACAGAGGGATTACAATTACAGGGCAAGATAATGAGTACATTTCTTATCAAGCATTGTAGCCTCCTCCTTTGTTTCCCCTTCCCACCCATTCCCATCCTCCCCCTGCCCCCCCAATCCTCCCTGCCCCCTCCCCCCCACCAAAGTTGTAAAGTTCGTTTTCAACATAACAACTTGTACATCTCATTGTTGCAATGGGTCCACCTGTATCCCTATTCAAATGATTTGTTTTTCCCCTTCCCCTCCACAAATTATACCGACATGAAATACAGTGAAAAGCAGGGGTTATACTGTGGGGGAGGGACTTACAAAGCAACAAAGAAATAATCTTATAAATGTGTTAGAAACAATCGCATGAAAGAAAAAAAACATTTGAATACATATCTTAGGGTTCATTTCCCTAACATCACCTTAACTGATCTTTTCTGCTTGACTCAGGCATATACTAGATATTGCAAATAAGGGAAACCATGGGACCTATGTTTCTTTGGGCCTGGCTTACTTCACTTAATATAATTGTTTCCAAGGATGAATTTTTTTTTTTTTTTTTTTTTTGTCGGTCGTGGGGCTTGAACTCTGGGCGCTGTCCCTCAGCTCTTCAGCTCAAGGCGAGCGCTCTACCACTTGAGCTACAGCGCCACTTCCGGTTTTCTGGTGGTTTATTGGAGATAGGAGTCTCGCGGTCTTTCCTGCCCGGGCTGGCTTGGAACCGTGATCCTCAGATCTCAGCCTCCTGAGTAGCTAGGATTACAGGCGTGAGCCACCATCGCCCGGCCTAGGATGAATATTATTTTAAGCAATCAGATGCACATAGGCCTTGTGCGTCTGTGTCCTCCCCGCAGTGTCCTCCCTCCATGTCACTGCGTGTGGATGCCTCGCGTCCTGTGTACAGTTGTATTTTTAACTTGGCTTAGGGCCTGGGCCGTGCTAAGCTGCCTCACTCTCTGGCACGCTCAGGCAAATGCCCTCTTGGACACACCAGGAGAAAGCCACCGAGTGTCCCTTTTCCACAGCTGATGACAATCTAAAAGTTGACTGGGCTGGGCTGCCCCCTGTTCTCTCATTCTAAGCGCAGCCCCTTTCACTGCTTCCTACGTAGAAGCTAGTGAGACCAGAGCTGGATCAGTCAACTGTTGCTGTGTAACAAACAAACTCGGCACAAAAAGCAGCATTGCCAAACTAGGCAGGACCCAGCATCGGTGCAGACAACCCGCTCGGTTTTGCAGGCGCTTTAGAAGTCTCTGGTCCTGTGGTCTTCACTGAACATTTTTCAACTTTATGGTCCCAGTAGAAACCACCCTTTGAATCTAGGTCTGTGCCTAGATCTCAGTGTGAAGCCCAGTCCTGTCCTGGTCCAGGGCCCTGGGCAGCTCCAGCAGCTCCATGTCACTAAGCCGAGAGGTTCATTACATTGTGTACATTTGATGCAAAGTACTGGGACTTGAACTCAGAGTCCTACACTCTCTCTCCTTAAGAAGAACGGAAGAGGAGGAGGAGGAGGCTGGTGCTCTACTACTTGAGCCACATCTCTGTTTCTGGCTTTTTGATGGCTAATTGGGGATAAGAGTCTCATAGAAGTTGCTGTGCCGGCTGCCTTGAAATCAGGATCCTCAGATTCCGGCCCCTGAGCAGCTCGGATCCCAGGTGTGAGCCACTGGCAACCCCGATCTGGATGTCAGTTAGTAATAATTTCACTTTGTGGTGGGGTTTTGCCCCACGGCTGCATTCTGGGTTGGAGGATGCCTGTCCTTACAACAGCTCACTGGTGAAGGCAAGAGGTCTGGCTAACTCCAAAATGCTGAACTGGGGGATATTTGCACACTAGGCTGTGAGCCCCGGTGGACACACCTGCCCACCCACTGCGTCTTGCCCTTGGCTTCACTCTCACCTTGCTGTAAGCTGTAGGTTTGGGTCGAATAAGGAAGCTTTGAAGCTTTGCCCTCCTCAGCCCTAGTCAGCCGGTCTCCTAAGCAGACTCCTTTCAGTGTGATGGTCACTGCCAAGCCGGGAGGTGGCAGGACAGGACCCAGTGCACAAGGGTGTGGTCAGTGCTGTCTTAGGATTCCTCCAAACGCTCTAGATTGCTGCCCCATATAGAAATGTCGTGTTTTGTCCCACCATTCTCCTCACGTCAGATGCTCGAGATAGCTTTTTTTTATTATTATTATTAAACTTATATTTAAAGTTCCTTTAAATTTAAAGTAGCTTTGCAAAGGGGCTTCAATCCAACATGTCCATTTATGAGTTAGATAAATCTTAGGGAACTTTGCTACAAATCCACTGGGGCCCAGGAATTCTTTGTGGAGAGATTCTCTATTTCCATTCAAATGTCGCTGTTTGTTTTAGGTCTGTTTCAATCCTTGTGGTTCAACTTTGGTAGCTTGAGGTTCTCTAGAAACACATCTCTTTCTAACATTTTTCTGGTTCACATAAAAGTTTGTGAAGTATTCCACTTGTATTTGTTGAGATATCTTCTTTTTCATGACCAAGTTTCTTTATTTGGGTGATTTCTCATTTTGGTCCGGTTGACTACAGGCTTATCAATTCTATCTTTTTGAAAAACTAGACTTTTGTTGTGTTGATTCCTTATATAGTTCTTTCTGTCTCTAGTTCATTGATTTCTGCTCTAATATTATTTCTTTCCACCTTCTGGCTTTGGGTCTGGCTTGATCTTGCTTTTCTAGTAACTTTTAAGGTGCCTCATTAGGGTATTAATCGGTGATCTCTTATTTTATTCAAACCAGCGCTCATAGCTCTAAACTTTCCTCTTAAACTGCCTATATACATGGGCACATCTGAGGAAAGCTAGGAGTAGAACACAGAATCAGAAGGAAATGGGGAAAAAATACAACAGAGGGGCCCATCAGCTGCACTGGACATTGATGAAAACAAACTGAGCAACTCAAGGGCAGCGATGGGAGGGAGGGAAGGAGAGGGAAAGAGGAACAGCTTACACTAAGCAAAAGGAAAGAAATGCACATATCACCTGAGTCAGAAAAAATAGTTGTAATTCCAAAGTTTATAGAGTTCATAAGCTTTATAGACCATGGTAATAACAATGTGCCTTCGTGAAGGTTAAAATGTTTGTGACTTTAGCTAAGTATCATATCCCACAATACTGTGAAATTTATGTAATCACTTAATCTCAATCAAGGAAAAAAAAAAACTGCCTTTGCTGTGTCCCAGAGATGGCAGGCTGTATTTTCATTTTCATTGTATTTTACTCAAGTGGTTGGGCACCTGCCTACCAAGCAGAAGGCCCTGGGTTCAAACCCAGAACCTCCAGAGGAAAAGCATAGAAACCTCTTGTGACTCCAGAGCCTTATTGTACTCTCCAGCACTGACACCTCTAGTCACTGGGTCTGCCGTTTCCCTGGGACTGAGCAGAGCAGAGGCCTGCCACCTTCCTCGTTGCTCATGTGGACATGTGGGCTGTGCTTCTTTGGACCACCGTAGAGATCTGCTGTGTGCGGCTTCTGCATTAAGCCCTTGGCGATTTTACGGGAAACAAAAGACTAGAGCCCTTGCCCCCATAAAGTTTATTTTCTGTAGGGTAAGAAAGACAAGAGTAAAGGGTCAGAGACCAATAAACAGGAGAGAAAACAAGCTGGGAACAAGATAGGAGGTATGGCATGAGGCTCCAAAGATGCTTTGGAGAAACACTTGCGGGAGTTGCAGGAAAGCAGGTACTCAGGCCTTGAGCAGAGCGGAGCCTGCGATATCCGAGGCAAGGCATGGAAGCCTTTGGCCCTGAGTACGGCAGAATCAGAGTGAGGTCACAATGTGCCCGGGAGGGCCATCGGCTCGGCCGTTGCCGAGCAATAGGTAAAGTCACTTGAGGGCTTGACGTGGTCTGTGTGTTTAGACAAGGTCATCCTCAAGAAAATGAACGGGGCAGGGAGCGGGCTGCTGCTGTGACCACGTGGCTGGACCCCGAGGTGGGGCTGGAGTGGCCGCGTCCACCTCCACGCTGAAGCGGAGCCGCTGGGGCTCGCAGGCCAGCGGGGCAGAAAGCCACATCACAGGTGAGCCTGAGACACAGACAGGACAGGCTCCTTTGCTAGAGTTCAGACCACAGGAGACCACGGTGGACCACAGGAGAGCCGTGGCTGGACTGTCCAAAAAATGTGATAGCAACCTCTGTCCATTTTTCTGTTATCAGCATGTCACACTACAGCTGCTGATGGTTTTCAGCATTTTACCAAGCTTACTTACAACCCAAGAGAAGTTTCCTGTGGTGTTTGTTTTTGGTTTTTTTTGGCAGCACCAGGGTCTGAACTCAGGCCCTTGCTCTTGCTAGGAAGGTGCTCTACTGTTTGAGTCATAGCCCCAGCTCTTTCTGCTTTCACTATTTTTTTTTGGCATTTGTGGGGCCTGAACTCTGGTCCTGGGCGCTGTCCCTCAGCTCTTCAGCTAAACGCCAGTGCTCTACCACTTGAGCCACAGCACCACTTCTGGCTGTTTCTGCTTTTGTGGTGCTGAGGAAATCAAACCCAGGGCTTCATGCATGCAAGGCAAGCACTCTTCCCAGCCCTCACTATTTTTTTTAAATAAGATTTTGCTTTTTGCCTACTCCAACCTGGCCCACAGTCTTCTTATTTCTGCTTCCTCCCTAGCTGGGATGGCAGGCACTCGCCACCATGGCTGGTCTTGAACTCTTATCCTCCCAGTCTTAAGGATCTGGGATTTTGGCACGAGCCATAGTGCCCTGACTGAAACTGGATCTTTATACCTAGGAATATAACCTGTCTCTCCACTTGCAACAATCTTAGTAGACTAAATATAGATTTCTTATATGTCTTCTGCCTTCTGTGTGAATTCATCCCAGCCTATCCGTAGTGATCATTAATGTGATTATAAATTTTTCCACAGTTCACCTAACTAGTTATAGCTACTGTTTTTGTTAATGTACAGTATTGTACTTGTACTATTGTATTGTACTTGTGTTTTCGGCTTCAATGGGACTTCTTTCTCCAAGTGTCTTCCTAAGGTTTCTAGTTATTGTCATGGCCACAATGATAAACATATCTGCAGCATTTTACTCTTTCTTCTTCACCGATGTAGACATTCCTTGTCCACTTCAAAGCTGGAGCTCCAGCCATGACAGCGAGCCCGCCCCCGCCCCTTCTGACTCTTAATACCTTAAAGTTCACCATTTAGACAGGTGTAGTGCCAGACAGCTGTAACCCCAGAATCCACAAGAGGCTGAGACAGGAGGATCATGAACGTGAGGCCAGCAGTAAAAATGTCTCAAGACTGAAATAGTGTGAGGCAGGTGGGAGAGGGTCTGCTGAATCCTCGGGTGCAGACTGCTCATCTGAGGTTCCAGAGTTGGTGTGCTTCCTTCTTTGCTGCTGGGACTGTTTTCTCCAGGGGTGGCTGATGGCTTTTGTCAGCCTTTTGGCCTGTTGAATCATGGCCTCTGCTAATGTAGAGCCGATCCTGGAAGCATTCAGAACAAACCCTGGCTGGCTCTGGTGAGCCCTTCAAATAGGTGTCAAAGTTGCTAGCTTTTACCTTAGCATTTGCACATTAATACTCATACCAAAGTGATTTCTATTTCTCTCCCTTGCACTGGTCTTGGGTAACGTGATTGTCATTACATATGCCTCTTTTTGTGTACTAAGAACAGTTTGACTAGTATCAAAATTGTGTTTCCCAAAGTCTCAACACAGCTTGCCCTGAGGGCCATCAATAGGTGCAGATGGAGCGGCTCCCTGCCCCTGCACCCTGCCCCTGGCCCCTGGCCTCTTGCAGTAGGCTAAGCTCTGGGGTGCCCTACCACCTTTACCTCCTGGCTCATCTCCCAACCCTGACTTTGGCACCCCTGACACACACACACACACACACACACACACACACACACACACACACACACACACACACACACACACACACACACACACACACACACACACACACACACACACACACACACACACACACACACACACACACACACACACACACACACACACAGCACCTTCTTCCCCCATGTTCCTCAGCACCATGGACAGAGCCTCCTCAAGCTTCCCTGGCTCAGGAGGGCAGAGCCCTAATGCAAGCCATTGCTCCCCTGGTCTCCCCAGTCCTCCCTCCTCCCCACCACAACAGACTGCTCTGCATTCACCAGAATTAAATACACGTGGATCTTGGGAGGTTGCTGGCCACAGGGGCACATGGCCAAGAGTGCTACAGCAGTGTCGTGTTATCGGAGCAAGCCACATGCAAACCACCCTCATTCCTGGCCTGCAGTGGAGGCTGTGCGCGCCATGGGCCTCTGGGGTATGGGAACACGCTGTGCGAGCAGATGAGAGCTGAGGGTGTCCCCTCCCCAGGCGGCCCAGCCAGCAGGGCGTGGCCCCCTGGGTAGCCTGGTCCTCTACACTGCCGAGTCTGACCTGCAGTCAGAAACCGATGGGCTGCGTCTTGCTCTTCTGCCCCCACAGAGCTGCTCCTCCCCTGGACTTGTATTCATTATCAAAGGGATCCGTTTCCATCTGTTTCCCACAGGCTGCTGACGAGTGGGCTGAGAAGATGCCCAAAGATGTACCTCTCCAGTCTCCCCACGAAATGGGCTCCAGAGACCTCCTGGCACGTCTTCACAAGGCAGTGACAGCTCATTACCACACCTTCATCCAGGAGTTCGAGAACTTTGACACCCTTAAATCCAACACGATCTCCAGAGATGAGTTCAGGTCCATCCTTGCTCGCCACATGCAGATCCTGACGGACGGGCAGGTAAGCCACACGAGCAGCTCTCTCTTTTTTTTTTTTATTGTAATATAGAATGGTTACAGTTACGTAAGTAAGGTCATGAGGACATTTCTTGTCAAACAGTGCTACCACCAACCCTCCCCATTTTCTCCCACTTTCCCTCCCCTCAACTTCTATCCCCCCAAATTGTAAAGTTCATTTCCAATATGGTGTCTTGTGAGTTTCACTGTTGCAATGGTTCCTCCTTTGTCCTTTGTCTCACCATTTCTGTGATTTCCCCTTTCTACCCCCAAATCAGATAAACTTATATACAAGACAAAGGGTACAGGGGGTAAACCAAAGGGGGAAAATGAGAAAAAAAATAACTTCATTACAGTACATTAAAAATATCTGTTGGGTTAGGAAGGTGGCTCAGTGGTAGAGTGCTTGCCTTGCATGCATGAGGCCCTGGGTTCAATTCCTCAGCACCACATAAGCAGAAAAAGCTGGCAGTGGCGCTGTGGCTCAAGTGGCAGAGTGCTAGCCTTGAGCTGAAGAGCTGAGGGACAGCACCCAGGCCCAGAGTTCAGGCTCTATGACCAGCAAAAAAAAAAAAATCTGTAGTTCCTTTCAATTAGCATCATTTTATAAGGTCATATGTACATAGCTATTGAGCTATTGTGATCCTCTGCTAGAACTATCCTAGACATGTACTAATTATTATTATTTTGGGGGGGGGGTCCGGTCATGGGGCCTGAGCTCTGGGCCTGGGTGCTGTCCCTCAGCTCTTCAGCTCAAGGCTAGCACTCTACCGCTTGAGCCACAGCGCCATTTCCGGCTTTTTTTTCTTTTTGCTTACATGGTGCTGAGGAATCGAACCCAGGGCCTCATGCATGCAAGGCAAGCGCTCTACCACTGAGCCACCTTCCCAGCCCCACATGTACTAATTATTACTGCAAGTTCTAAAGTTGAAAAATACTCTTGATCTTCCTCCTAAAAAATGACTTGAAGCCAGAAACTGGCTCAACACCTATAATCCCAGCTACTCAGGAGTGAGGTCTGAGGATTGTGGTTTGAAGTAAACCCAAGTAAGAAAGTCACTAATTAAGCACCAAAAAGCCAGAAGTGATGCTGTGACTCAAGTGATAAGAGTGCTCACTCTGAACAATAAAGCTCAGAGACAGTGTCCAGGCCCTGAGTTCAAGCTCCAGGACCAGCACCAAAAAAAAATAAAAGAAAAAAGAAGAGAAAAAAATAAGACTTGAGAATATCAAGCCTCTTCCATGGATACATGCCTGTATTAAATCACGCATGGGCACACCCGCGCATGCGCACACCCACATCATCTGCAGATGGGACGGGAGACTGTGCAAGGCTGGACGGTGACCTGACTTAGATCACTCGCCGCGCACAACTTTCTCCTGGGCTGTTCCAGGTTGTGGTGGCTGGAGGTATTGAGGGACCCCCCAGGGGTCACTGCCAGTTGCGTTAGTGGAGAGTCAGACATGAGTCTGGGCTTTGGGAAGCGAGGATGGGGCCTGAGGCTCCAGTTCCTGCCCGGGGCCTGCTTGGCTCGGTGCTGGGGCTGGGGCTCTGGCTGGCTGGTGGATGATGCCGTGACCCGTCGGGCAGCCGAGTCCTGAGCTGCTCTGCTCCCTAAGAGCGCTAACATGGTGGCAGCAGCCTACTAAAGACGCCTGGGTGGTTTGTTCCGTCCGGGCTGTGGAGATCCCCACAACAGCCTGAGGCACAGCCCGGACGGAAACTCCCCGCTGGGTTCCCAGTGCGCGCTGTGCACCATGGGAGACGCGCTTGTGAGATCAGTGGTGGCCGAGGACTGCATCACCCCATGAGCTGTCTGCAGACCTGGTATGCGGGGAGCCCTGGCTTCCCAGGACAGGGGCAGGCCAGGGTTTGAGTTGGATTTTCTCCCAAAATGTTTCTGCACACTGCAGCTCAGTCACTGTGTCTAATCACAGGTTTAATGGCCCTCAACTGCTCGCTGAGGGCCCAATTCGATTAAAACACGTCCTGCGGAAAGCCATGAATAATCCTCGTCTTGGCTTTCCCATCTTCCAGAAGCTTCCACCCAGCAGAAGCCAAATGGATTTTTACTTTATTTCCATTTTTTCTATTGACATGTGCCCCTCCCCCATAATACTTGATTACAGCCACCTTCTCCCGCCCCAGCCCAACCTCTGCAGAGCCCTGGGCTGGGGGGCTCGGCTCATCCCTGGGCTCCTCTTCTGCTCACCAGTTTGACAGGCTCTGGGCAGAGATGCCCGTGAACTCCCGAGGAAAGCTCAAGTACCAGGACCTCCTGAGCCGGCTCAGCAGCTTGAGACCAGCCTCGCCCACCGCCCCCGCCTCCCCTGCCACAGATGACTCCACCGCCACCCAGCGGGGGAGCAGCACCCCCGAAATATCAGAAGACACGAGATGTGTCAGCTCCCCCAACCGAGACACGAAAACAGGGTCGAAGGGGAGGAGTCACCTCTGCGTGAGTCACTGGCAGGGTGGGGTGGGGGGAGGCGCACACCTGCCCTGGGTGGATGATGGGACTCAGCACGGAAGCCAGCTTCCTGGGGCTGTTCTGCAGAGGTGAGGTTGAGGAGGCACTGGGAGGGAGGGATGCGCTGGCTGCCAGAGCTGGATCCAGCCAGCACTCCCCACCCACAGCTGACCTGAGCGAGATGGGTCTACCCGTGCTGAGGTCCTCAGATCAGACATGGACCCCTGAGCACTGGGCTGAGCCGGTCCAGGCCGGGGTGGACGGCCAGTGCCCATGCTGGCCGAGGCATTTGCCATCTGTGCACAGGATGACAGTGAGTGTGGGAGTGGCTGAGGGAGTGCCTCCTGTGCACCCGCGCAGCACAGCAGGCCTGGCTGGCGGCCCGGCTCAACAAGCCCCCAGGCAGGGTCCGTGATGCATTCATTGAGTCACTATTTAGTGCACACCTACTGTGTGCTGGGGATCTCTTTAAGATGACCCCCATTCTTGGGTGCTCCTGTTCTCACTGTCAATGAGAGATGGTGAAGATGAGTTTAGTAAATTCAAAGGGCATCAACACCCACGCCCTCGCCCCTGGCCCCTGTGACTGTGCCGCCCTCAGCGGTCAAGGGCACCTGGGCCCACAGAGCTCAGAGAGTGATGCAGAGGCTTCATGGGAGAGTCGGGGCGGGGGGCAGGGGCGAGGGGCTGGTGAGTGTTAGATGAGATGTGAGGACTGCTGCTGTCCTGAAGCTGGAAGGAGCTACAAGCCAAGGAATGCACGCACCACGCATGCACACACGCACACATGCATGTGAACATGTTTGTGCATAACACGTGCACACACCACACTACGCATGCCACCGGTGTGAACATGCCTCACGTGTGTGCACTCCACATGCACATGCATGTGCGATGTATATCACATGTATGTGCTGCAGTATGTGCGCACACGTGCATACCACACATGTGCATGCACGGCACACAGTGCACAGGTACATGTATCCCGCCTGTGCATACCAACACATGTATACACCACACATGCACACACTTGCAATACCACACCACACATGCATGTAGACACCATATATACATCACACATCGTAAACACATTTGAACCATACCTATATATTTATTTCCAAAACCATTCTGATAATTACTGTTTGGCCCAAATCCACCCCACTGATAGATTTCAAACTTAAATTGTCAGGTGACATGCTTTAGCTCTCATTTTACTTTGGAGCCAAAACTGCCTGTAGAACTGAGACCTCCACCTTGAGCCTTTCCCCCTGAGCCTCCCCACTGGGCCTTCCCCCGGGCCTCCTGTAGTTTCATCACCTGCACTTTGGCTCACGTTGAGGAATTGCTTTGTTCCTCTCTGCCAGACCCCCGCATCGGGCAACCCGCCCCTGCAGAACTGTGAGTCCACTGAGACAAAGCTGCGGAAGCAGATCCACGGCTGCTGGCGTGAACTCCTGCGGGAGTGCAAGGAGAGAGACGTGGACAAGCAGGGAAGCATCGCCGCATCCGACTTCCTTGGTCTGTCCCCGCTCCCTGTCACTGCGGGGGGGGGACGGCGCTGTCACTCTGAGTGGAGCTTGAGGCTCTGGCACCCACGTGGCAAAGCCCACACTCGAGCTTTCCCAACACTGAAGCCCCAGCTTGCTAGTGACCCCAGGAAACTGACATGTCAGGAGGAGGGAAGGCATGGGGCGGGACACAGCCTCTCATGGTGGAGAGGGGAAGGGTGCAGAGGGTGGCACAATCCCCCATCTCTGCTGTCAGCCCCGGCATCGAGGGGCAGCACAGGGAGGAAGACCACGGCCCAGGCTGGCCCAGTCATAAAGTGAAACTCTGCTTTGAATTAACAATGCAAACGGGCTGGAGGCATGGACCAAGTAGTAGAACACCTACCTAGTAGTAGAGAGTCCTTGAGTTCAATCCCCAGTCCTGCCAAAGGGAGAAAAAAAGTGCTTGATCAGAGGATGGAGTCTGACCCAGCCCCAGCCTACTCCCACCCCACTCCCCATCTCAAGTGTGGAACGGCTTCCCTCATGCCCCGGTCCCGCAGGCCGGCCTCGGCCCCAGCCCCGGACCACTGCCGTCGGCCCCAGTTCCTGCAGCACATCCACAGGAGATGGCTATGGCTCTTGGGGCCAGGACCCTGGTTGCCTGGGACAGTGTGAGCCAGTGGGGCAGCCCCTCCTGACAGCACATAGTTTGCATACCTGCCATGAGCATGGGGCAAGCTGGGCCTGCAGGGGATGGCACTTGGGGAAGGAAGGAAGGAAGGAAGGAAGGAAGGAAGGAAGGAAGGAAGGAAGGAAGGAGCGGCTTGCCACCTGGTTAACCACACTGTGGTTTCCGTCTTCAGCTCTCGTGGAGAAGTTCCACCTGAACATCAGCAAGGAGGAGAGCCAGAAGCTCCTGGTGAAGTACGACCTGAAGAACAACGGGCAGTTTGCGTACTGTGACTTCATCCAGAGCTGCGTGCTCCTGCTGAAGGCCAAGGAGACCTCGCTGATGCGCCGGCTGAAGATCCAGAACGCAAACAAGATGGTATGCACACACTTGCGCTCCGGGCACGCGCCCACCCCCTTCAGCTCAGCCCCCGTGGGTTCCCCAGGCTTCACGGCAAGGCGGCCGTGGATCCCACCACCTGGCCCAGCTCCACCACGAGCCAGGACTCAGCACCATCTCCCCACGCAGGCATTCTCCCCAAGCATTGATTCATGGGTGTCGTCCATTACCAAAGGCCGGTGTGGCAGACGACTGCCACTTGGGGCAGACAGCACAGGATCCGTGTCACCCCTGCACTGAGGCCAGACTTTAGGGACATGGAAATGGCCCAGAAACTTCTTTCCTCAGTGTCCTTCTGGAACCTTCAGAGTCTGGAGACCTGGGCTAGAAACAGGACTCAGACTCACCCAAGGGGCAGACAGCTGCACATCACAGCTTTTCCCAGAGCCACGGGGATGGCGGGCAGCAGGGCAGGGTCACATGGCACCGGAGTCAGGAATCACCCCGCGGGAGCAGGGCCACCACAGCAACATTAACCTTAGCCCTGCCGGCATGCAGCACCTTCAGAGACCAGCGGAGCCTGGTCTGCGTGGAGCAACGCCAGTAATCCATGGTTAATTCATGAAGCCACCCACATTGTAATCCACGGTTAATCCACAGCTAATCCACAATATGATCCATAGTTAATCCATGGTGTAACCACATCTTTCCATGTGCTCTGTGTGCTCCATGTGCTCTGTGTGCTCCTGTGTGTGCTCCGTGTGCTCACGTCCCAGCATCTGTAGCAGTGCATCCGACGGAAGTGAGCAGCATGCTCGTTGCTGTCACTGGCCAGGACAGACACTGGGCGGGGCTGTGACTCTGGCTTGGCCAGGCGGGAGCTGTGCCTGGGCGCAGGCCAGGTTCACTAGGTCAGCCTCTCTTGCCCCATCTGGGAGCCAGAACTACTGGCCACGTACGCAGCGGAAAGCCACGGCAAGTGCAGGGTCCACAAGACCTCCTCCGCTTCCTGCCGCCACCCAGGGGCTCCGATGGGCACAGCTGTGCTGGCTCAAGAGCACGTGCCTCTCCTATGCCCTCCCTGGGCAGAGCCACCCTGTCAGAGGCCTCCGGGGGGCTGGGCGGGCACTGTGGGCGGCCCTGGTGACAGGCGCGGCCCGCCTCCTGCTGCTCCTCGAGGGTGTCCCCACCGTTGTCCTGTCCGCTCGGCCCAGCCAGTGCCTGAGCCTCGCTACCTGCGCGTGGCTGCCGCATGCCCCTCGTGTCCCGGCCACACGGTTGGCTGTTTAGGAGCTCATCCCTATCTGGAAAGTGGCTTGGGCACCTGCTCCCCAAAGCTGGGGACGGGGCTATTTCTGTCAGGGGCACTATGTGAGGTAAAAGCTGAGAACATTTTTTTTTTGGAGGGGGGGGTCAGTCATGGGGCCTGAACTCTGGGCCTGGGCGCTGTCCCTCTGCTCTTCAGCTCAAGGCTAGCGCTCTACCACTTGAGCCACAGCGCCACTTCTGGCTTTTTCTGCTTATGTGGTGCTGAGGAATCGAACCCAGGGCCTCATGCATGTGAGGCAAGCACTCTACCACTGAGCCACCTTCCCAGCCCAGCTGAGAGCAATTTAACTCTGCTCATTCCTTTTACATAGTTCTGCGCCATGTTAAAAGAACACCCCCCCCACACCACGCGTTGCACATTCTTGCGTGCAGTTCACCTCTGTGGTGTGCAGGCAGGTGTTGGGGCTAAATTGTGCTTACACCCGGTTTTCAATCTAATCACACCTAAATGAAATAATCACAGCGGAGTGTACTGTCTAATCACCAGATATAATTACCACCCTGGCTATTTTTTTAAGCACTTTTCATTTTAATAACCTTTTAGAAGACCCAGGCATAATCCCTCTTCCCCTCCAACTGCTCTGGAGTTGGCATTGGTCCTTAAGGTCCCCTGGGAGGGGCTGCAGCCCGCGTCAGAGCCTGGGGGCCCCCCTCCCAGCCTCCCAGCCGGGAAAGGGGTTGGTGTGGGAGAGGACGCACCCCAAATGGGGTTTGGTTTGTTGTTTGGGGAGGGGCTGTATTTTTTTTTACTTTTTCTAAATTTTCCTTTGGCAGTACTGGTGTTTGAAATAAAGGCTTCATACTCGCTAGACAGAGGCTCTTCCACTCATGTGCACGCATACACACACAGGCACACACACACACAGTACTGGAACTTGAACTAAGGGCCTCACACTCTTGCTTAGCTTTTTCAGTCAAGGCTGGTGTTCTACCACTTGAGCCACACCTCCTCTGCCGGCGTTTTTTATACTGATTAACTGGAGATCAGGGTCTTTTTCTGCCCCGCTGGCTCTGAACCGAGATCCTCAGATCTCAGCCTCCTGAGCAGCTAGGATGACAGGCGGTGGCGGTGTTTGTAACCATCCCTCCCAGTGCACCTGGCCCTGTGGCAGCCTGGCATCTACCGGAGCCGAGCCGGCAGGAGCCGCACCGCCCCCGGCTCCAAATCCCTCCCGCTCTCCTCCACAGAAAGAGCCGGGCGTGGACACTCCTTCCTTCTACAATGCCCTGCTGCGCATCCAGCCCAAGATACTGCATTGCTGGCGGCCCATGCGGCGCTCCTTCAAGGCCTACGACGAGGGCGGCACTGGGCTGCTGAGTGTGGCCGACTTCAAGAAGGTGAGCAGGGAGCGTGGGTCGCGCCGCCACACGCAGGGAGCGTGCGGGCACAGGGGACGCCAGGGCGCCTCCGGGCCCAGCCCCAGCCCCCCTGTGCGGGCCGGCTGCGCCCCCCTGTGGAGGGGCCTCCCTCCCGTCCAGTGCTCTCAGCCATGGGGCCTTGAGTGTGAAGGGCTGGGGCGGAGGTAGACCAACTTCCCACCCAGGGTGCAGGAGGATTTCCCTCAGGCCATGTGTGGGCAGAGGCTCAGACAAGGGAGGGAGGGCGTGTGGGGGCGGGGCATGGTGGATCAAGGGGCGGGGCCTGCGCCGGAGGGGCGGGGCCTGCGCCGGAGGGGCGGGGCCTGGCGCGGGGCGGGGCCGGCGCGGGTGAAGGCCTTGCGTCCCCAGGTGCTGCGGCAGTACAGCGTCAACCTGTCGGAGGAGGAGTTCTTCCACGTGCTCGAGTACTACGACAAGACGCTGTCCTCCAAGATCTCCTACAACGACTTCCTCCGGGCCTTCCTCCAGTAGGCGCCGGCTCTCCTGAACCCCAGCAGCCAGCCTGCCGCTCCAGAGCCGCGGCCTGGCCGCCGGGCCTCCACCTCCGGCCTGCAGGCCTCCGCGGGGCGGCCCCTCACCCCGACACCCGCCCCGGGTTCGAGCGGGTCGCTGCAGGAGCGACTGCAACGTGGGAAGAACGACCAGTGATAAAATAGTTGAACCCTTGAGTAGTGCCTGCCAGCGTTGCACGCGCGCCGCGCCCCGCCTCCCGTTACACGCGCGCCGCACCCCGCCTCCCGTTACACACCCCCGCCTCCCGTTACACACCCCCGCCTCCCGTTACACACCCCCGCCTCCCGTTACACACGTGCCCCTGCCTCCCGTTACACACCCGCCACGCCCCTCCCCGTTACACACCCACCGCGCCCCTGCCTCCCGTTACACACCCGCCACGCCCCCGCCTGTTACACGCACACGCGCCGCACCCCTCCCCGTTACACGCGCGGCGCCCCTCCCGTTACATGCCCACAGCGCCCCGCTTCCTGTTACACACCTGCTCCCCATCCTCCTGGCCCGGACGCTGGAGCCCTGGCAGCCCCGAGTGCAGGGCCGGGGCCCAAGCCCTGGTTCGGCAGCCACACGGGATGCGCCGCCGCCGGCCAGGCGGGCACCGCAGTGCCCGGGAAGCCGGGGAGGGAGCCTGGGCCCGACACCCGCCCCGGAGCACAGCTCAGCCAGGCGGTCCTGATGTGCTCCGGCTCGCACACGTGTGCCTCAGGGCCCTGGGGCCCTGCCCTCCCGGGGTCCCTGTCCCAGGGCTGGCGGGACCCTGGGGCCCTGCCCCTCCCGGGGTCCCTGTCCCCCACACGGCCACGAGGGAGGCACGCGGACGTCACTTTCTTTTTACAAAGACTTTATTGTCTGACATGCTTGACAAACAAAAAATCACAGCCACGATGGATGGAGTTCTGCAGAAGATGGAGGCGCAGGCCGCGCCCTGCACGCCTCAAAGACGCCACGAATTTCTCTTCAAGGAACAGCTGCCTCCATAACTTCTTCACATAAAAATACACCATATTCTGAAGATGCCTTAGGAAAAAAGTTTTTAAGTTTATAGTTCCTGGTCCGCATAGAAATCAGAGGCGACACCGGCGCGCGCTCCACGTTGCGTGTCCGACGGGGCGGGGTGGGGAGGTGGTAACCAGCCCGTGGGAGCCGCTGGGTCCAGCGCTCAGCTGTCCTGGCCAGCCCACGGCCTCGCCCAGCCTCACCCAGCAGACAGACAGGGATGGATCCTCCCAGAAGGCTGGGATGCCAGGCTCAGAGTCTGAGACTCTCCAGGGTGCAAGGGGCTCTTGGTGGGGAATGGGACAGTGTTGAACAAGACCGTTCAACAAATGAGAGCCTCGGTCCACACACTGCTTTGTTGGGAGAGAAGTGTGGGTCACCACAAAGTAAAGAGTTTTGATGCCACAGACGGAGGTTCAAGTCCTGTCACTGCCCTTTTGGTGCTGTGCCTCCTCAGGCAAGTTACCTCCCCCTCTGGCCTTGATTGCCTCGTAATAAGGGGACAACAGTCCCTACCTTACAGTACTGTCTGCAAACGAAACAAGATCCTGTGTGCACATGGCTGGAACCAAAGTGAGCAGCCTTCATCCGAGGGCCGCACGAGGCCAGTGGGGTGCAAAGTCAGGAATCAGAACAGATGCAAGACAGAGTCCATGGCAGACACTTTAAACAAGGAGTGGCCTGACCCCGCGTTCTCCAGCCCAGGCTCTGAGAGCGCGCTGCCCGCAGAGGTGAGTCCACGGCCGCAGTCCTCCAAAGCCAAGACCAAGCTGCTGGAGCCCGGGGCATGTCGGGGGGCGGGCGCAGGACGCTCTGGGGCTGCAGAGGCCAGACAGGATCCCGGTCCGCAGAAGATGGCCGCAGACCTGAGCCCCGTGGGAAGCAGGAGTGAGAGGCACAGTGCACTTTGTCAAGGGGGTGCGTGCATGTGTGCGTGTGTGCGTGCACATGCCCCAGGTGCAGTTTCTGGGCCCCACAGGGTGCATTGAGGAGAGCCAGGCTCGGGCCAACACCTCCTGCAGTGCTGTCGGTTTCCTGATGCCCCAGCGGCCACGGCCTCTGCTGCCAGCCCTCCGGTCCTCGTCCTCGGGCCCAGCACGGCCGTCCTGCCAGGCTGGTGCGGCAGGCTCCAGCGGGCAGGGCTGGGCCGGGAGGTCAGGAGTTCCGGGGCGTGGGGAGGTCGATGACGATGGGCGGGTTCACGGGCTGGTAGTTCACAGTGCACACGGAGGCGTTCACGTAGGTGGTGGTGCCGTCTGCCATGACCCCGTAGCCTGGAAGGGAAGCCGGGCTGTCGGCTGGGACCCGGGCACCAGGGGCCGCGCACCAGCCAACGCCCCTCCTCCTCTGTGAGCTGGAAGCCCAGTACAGGGAGGCCTCGGGCACCGTCCCCACCTCCATCCCCATCGCCACCCCTCACCTCCAGCCCCTCCACCTCCATCCCCACCATCCCCTCCACCTCCAGCCCCTCCACCTCCATCCCCTCCATCCTCTCCATCCCCTCCATCTCCTCCACCTCCATCCCCTCCACCTCCATCCCCTCCACCTCCATCCCCTCCACCTCCATCCCCTCCATCCCCTCCACCTCCATCCCCTCCACCTCCATCCCCTCCATCCCCTCCACCTCCATCCCCTCCACCTCCATCCCCTCCACCTCCATCCCCTCCACCTCCATCCCCACCACCTCCATCCCCTCCACCTCCATCCCCTCCACCTCCACCTCCATCCCCTCCACCTCCATCCCCTCCATCCCCATCCCCTCCACCTCCATCCCCTCCACCTCCATCCCCTCCACCTCCATCCCCTCCATCCCCATCCCCTCCACCTCCATCCCCTCCACCTCCATCCCCTCCACCTCCATCCCCTCCACCTCCATCCCCACCATCCCCTTCACCTCCATCCCCATCCCCCCTCCATGCCCATCCCCCCATCATCCCCATCCCCCCATGCACTGCCCCCACTCCAGTCCCCGTCACTGCAGGTCACTGCTGTGTGATGCCACCCTCCGTCGTGATGACGCGTCGTCACTACCACCACCTCGTGGTACTGTTGCCACTGTTGCCACCATCACAGTCGTGACCATCCGCATGTGGCATGCTCGCCCTGCCACACCTCCTCCCCCACCTCTGCGTCTCCCCTACTCCCCTCGCTTTGGAGCCCATTCTGCGGGTGTGGCTGGATGTTCATGCACACGTTCTATGGGTGTGGCTGGCTGTGTGTGCACACGTTCTATGGGTGTGGCTGGGTGAGTGTGCACACATTCTTTGGGTATGGCTCGGTGAGTGTGCACATGTTCTTTGTGGCTGGGTGTGTGAGCTCACGTTCTGCGGGTATGTCTGGGTGTGTGTGCATAGGTTCTGCAGGTGTGGCTGGGTGTGTGTGCACACGTTCTGCGGGTGTGGCTGGGTGTGTGTGCACTCGTTCTGCTGGTGTGGCTGGGTGTGTGTGTGCACAGGTTCTGTGGGTGTGGCTGGGTGTGTGTGCACACGTTCTGCGGTGTGTCTAGGTGTGTGTGCACAGGTTCTGCGGGTGTGGCTGCGTGAGTGCACATTCTGCGGGTGTGGCTGGGTGTGTGCACACGTTCTGCGGGTGTGGCTGGGTGTGTGTGCACACGTTCTGCGGGTGTGGCTGGGTGTGTGTGCACACGTTCTGCGGTGTGTCTGGGTGTGTGTGCACAGGTTCTGCGGGTGTGGCTGCGTGAGTGCACATTCTGCGGGTGTGGCTGGGTGAGTGTGCACATGTTCTGCGGGTGTGGCTGGGTGTGTGTGCACAGGTTCTGCAGGTGTGGCTGGGTGTGTGTGCACAGGTTCTGCAGGTGTGGCTGGGTGTGTGCACAGGTTCTGCAGGTGTGGCTGGGTGTGTGCACACCTTCTGCAGGTGTGGCTGGGTGTGTGTGTGCACAGGTTCTGCAGGTGTGGCTGGGTGTGTGTGTGCACAGGTTCTGCAGGTGTGGCTGGGTGTGTGCACATTCTGCGGGTGTGGCTGGGTGAGTGTGCACGTTCTGCAGGTGTGGCTGGGTGTGTGTGCACAGGTTCTGCAGGTGTGGCTGGGTGTGTGTGCGCACAGGTTCTGCAGGTGTGGCTGGGTGTGTGCACACGTTCTGCAGGTGTGGCTGGGTGTGTGCGCACACGTTCTGTGGGTGTGGCTGGGTGTGTGTGCACACGTTCTGCGGGTGTGGCTGGGTGTGTGTGTGCACAGGTTCTGCAGGTGTGGCTGGGTGTGTGTGCACATGTTCTGCAGGTGTGGCTGGGTGAGTGTGCACATTCTGCGGGTGTGGCTGGGTGTGTGTGCACACGTTTTGCGGGTGTGGCTGGGTGTGTGTGCACACGTTCTGCGGGTGTGGCTGGGTGAGTGTGCACATTCTGCGGGTGTGGCTGGGTGTGTGTGCACACGTTCTGCTGGTGTGGCTGTGTGTGTGTGCACAGGTTCTGCAGGTGTGGCTGGGTGTGTGCACAGGTTCTGCAGGTGTGGCTGGGTGAGTGTGCACAGGTTCTGTGGGTGTGGCTGGGTGTGTGTGCACAGGTTCTGCGGGTGTGGCTGGGTGAGTGTGCACAGGTTCTGCGGGTGTGGTTGGGTGTGTGTGTGCACAGGTTCTGCGCGTGTGGCTGGGTGTGTGTGCACAGGTTCTGCAGGTGTGGCTGGGTGTGTGTGCACACGTTCTGCAGGTGTGGCTGGGTGTGTGTGCACAGGTTCTGCAGGTGTGGCTGGGTGTGTGTGCACGTTCTGCGGGTGTGGCTGGGTGTGTGTGCACGTTCTGCAGGTGTGGCTGGGTGTGTGTGTGCACAGGTTCTGCAGGTGTGGCTGGGTGTGTGTGTGCACACGTTCTGCAGGTGTGGCTGGGTGTGTGTGCACAGGTTCTGCGGGTGTGGCTGTGTGTGTGTGCACAGGTTCTTCAGGTGTGGCTGGGTGTGTGTGCACACGTTCTGCAGGTGTGGCTGGGTGTGTGTGCACAGGTTCTGCAGGTGTGGCTGGGTGTGTGTGTGCACAGGTTCTGCAGGTGTGGCTGGGTGTGTGTGCACACGTTCTGCAGGTGTGGCTGGGTGTGTGTGCACAGGGGAGGACCAGAGAAGGTGGTGGCCAGTGCTCCTCACTCCCTGCTCCGCCCGGGCCTCTGCTTGCCTGCATGCTGCCCGGAAGCCTGTGAGCTCCAGCAGCGGTGAGCTTGGATCAGACCTGGGTCTCCCATCGATGAGGGCTTGGCAGGGGGAGCCCTGGGGGCCACCGCCACCTCCTTCCCCTGGCCCAGGGCTCCGGGAGCCGCAGGGCTCTGGAGCCCGGGCCCGGGCCTCACTCCCTCACCTCCTCACCCCTGCACCCCCGCGCCCCTTCGCCCTGCATCCCCACACCCCCACATCCCCTCGCACTCCCGCACCCCGCACCCCCATGCAGGCAGCCTGTGAGCCAGGACCCTGGAAGTGGCTGGGGGACGGGGCGTTGTCCGCGGCTGCGGGGTACGAGGCGTAGGCCCCACGGTGCCCCGCCGCTCACCTTCGTGGATGTGGCCAAAGACGTGCAGGCGTGGCTGGACGCGCCTCTGCACCGTGTTCAGCAGCTCCACGCAGCCCACGCGCTGCATCTTCTTGGGGACCCAGTCCAGGAAGCCTGCGTGGGGGGACGACAGACGGCGTGATGATGGGGGGAGGAGGGGGGCCTCGACCGAGCACCGGCCGCAATGACGGGGGGAGGGGGGCCTGGACCGAGCACGGCCGCAATGACTGGGGGGCCTGGACAGAGCACCGGCCGCAATGATGGGGGGTCACGACCGAGCACCGGCCGCAATGACGGGGGGAGGGGGGCCTGGACCGAGCACCGGCCGCAATGACTGGGGGGCCTGGACAGAGCACCGGCCGCAATGATGAGGGGGGAGGGGGGCCTCGACCGAGCACCGGCCGCGATGATGGGGGGAGGGGGGGCCTGGACCGAGCACCGGCCGCAATGACTGGGGGGCCTCGACCGAGCACCGGCCGCAATGATGGGGGGTCACGACCGAGCACCGGCCGCAATGACGGGGGGAGGGGGGCCTGGACCGAGCACCGGCCGCAATGACTGGGGGGCCTCGACCGAGCGCCAGCCGCAATGATGGGGGGGTCACGACCGAGCACTGGCCGCAATGATGGGGGGTCACGACCGAGCACTGGCCGCAATGATGGGGGGGCCTGGACAGAGCACCAGCCGCAATGACGGGGGGGGGCCACGACCGAGCACCGGGCGGGGCTTTGAAGCCTGCAGATGGCGGTCCTGGGTCACAGGCCGCGGCCCTCCTGCAGCTGCCTGCTGAGCGCCAGGGGGAGGGCGGGGGCGAGGGGGGACAGCTGCAGGCGCCGCCAGCCTCCACCCCCCTGCCCGCTCTGCCCTAGGGCTACAGAGGGCCTTAGAGCCTGCCAGTGAGCCGGGCATTGGGGTGAGAAGCTCAAATAACCACTGCACCCCATCCCTGCTGAGGGCCTGGGGTGGGGTGGGGCCGGGTTCCCCACACAGAGACACACACGCCACTGCCACCGAGGACCTGGCACCCCAAGACTGGAGGCAGAGCAAGCCCCACACACCCCAGAGCCAGAGCTCCCCTGGGAAACGTCCAAAGACAAGCAGCACGAACTCATGAGGAGGATCTCCAGGTACCGCAGGCGGCGCGCATGTCAGCCTCCACACACCAGCCTCCCGACCACCAGCCTCCATCCCACCGGCCTCCCTACCACCAGCCTCCACACCACCAGCCTCCTGACCACTGGCCTCCACACCACCAGCCTCCACAACACCGTCCTCCAACCCACCAGCCTCCTGACCACCAGCCTCCTGACCAACAGCCTCCACACCACCAGCCTCCCGGACGACCCATATGGTGGCTGCCTGCTAGCCTCCCATGGCTACACAAATGAAAAACAATTTACTCCAGTGAACAATTAGCTTCCTCTCAGCCCCTCTCTGCCTGAGTGGGCAAAAACAGGCGGGGTGTTCTTGTATGAGGAGGCCAGGACAGGGAGAGGGAGGGGAAGGAGGGGAGGAATGGCAGACACCACCCCAATGGCTAGGAGAGGCACACACTGGGTTTAAGTCCACTCTTCACCCAGACCGTTAATAGTGAGTTGATCACCCAGTGCCTGGGCCTCATCCACCCACTGACAGTGCTGCAGGCTGGGGCCTCGCACTGAGGCTGGCTGTCCTCACTCCACAGCATGTGGGTAAAATGCTGACCCACTGCTCAGCTGCCCTGGCTGATCCAGGCTGCAGAGGAAAGGGGAGGGAGCATGGGCAAGGGCGGGGAGGGACATCAGAGAGGAGACAAAAGACAGAATGTCCAGAGGGAAGGGGAGAAGGGGAGATTGATGGAGGATGATGGGTGGGTAGATGGAGGGATGGATAGAAGATGGAGGGAAGGAGGGATAGATGGGTAAGTGGATGGATGGATGGGAGGATGGGTGGGTGGATGGGTGAGTGGGTGGGTGGGTGGATGGATGGATGGGTGAGTGGGTGGATGGATGGGAGGATGGGTGGATGGATGGATGGATGGGAGGATGGATGGATGGATGAGTGGATGGGAGGATGGATTGATGGATGGGTGGATTGATGGATGGATGGGTGAATGGGTGGGTGGATGGATAAATGGGTGGATGGATGGGAGGAAGGAAGGATGGATGGATGGATGGGTAGGTGGATAGGTGAGTGGGTGGATGGATGGATAAATGGGTGGATGGATGGGAGGATAGATGGGTGGATGGATGGGTGGATGGGTAGGTAGACTGATGGATGGATGGGTGGGTGGGTGGGTGGATGGACTGATGGATGGATGGGTGGATTGGTGGATGGCTGAGTGGATGGGTAAATGGGTGAGTGGATGGATAGATGGGTGGAAGGGTGGATGGGTGGGTGGATGGATGGATGGATGAGTGGATGGGTGGGTGGATGGTGGATAGGTGGGTGAGTGGTGGGTGAATGGATGGGTGGATGGATGGATGGGTGGATGGGTGGATGGATGGATGGGTGGATGGGTGGATGGATGGATGGGTGGGTGGGTGGGTGGATGGATGGATGGGTGGGTGGATGGATGGGTGGATGGGTGGGTGGATGGATGGATGGGTGGATGGGTATTGGAGTATGGACGAAGGATAGGTGGGTGGATAGAAGCACGTAGGAAGGATGGTTGAAGGGAAAGGAGAAAAGGAAAAAGTGGTAAAGGAGAGGAGAGCAGGAAGGAGGGGGGAGGGGATTAAGTACCCCCAGTGCCAGCAGCTGGCTGACTGCAGGATCTGCCCGCTGGGTGGAGGGTTTGGGGGCCCAGCAGCCCAGCCTCACCACTTCCTGGCTGTCAGGGCAGAGGAGACGGGGCAGGACTCGAGGACAGGGAGAAGGCCACAGAGGACACTGGCGTGGATGAACAGGGAAGCAGCGGGGCAGAGAGGAGGGAGGAGCTGGAAGGCAGTTGGTTCTTGGGATGGGGCAGCGGTGGAAGGGAAGCTAGAGGGGCCTCAGCCGGGGCCTGGGTGGGGGCGGGGTGAGGAGTGAAGCTGGAGGGGGCCAGGCCGGCGGGGGGGTGGGGGGCAGCGGCTCTTACCCAGCGGTGGTCCGTGCGTGATCAAGATGTCCACGCCCTCGGGGATGAGGTTCCATTTCTCCAGCAGCGCCTGGCCCCTCGGGAGGTTGAAGCCCCAGCCATAAAACCAGGGCTGCCTGGGGGAGAAGAGCAGGCGTTTCAGGGGCGCTGGCAGCAGGCGGGGCAGCCGCGGGCCAAGGAGAAGCGAGGACCCGGAGGGGAGAGCTCAGACCAAGGGAGGGGAGAGCCCAGAGCTGGCCAGGCGTGGTGCCACCACGTACGCTATCACCATCATCACCATCACCACCACCACCAGCATCTTCCTTGCCTCCAACAGCATTGCCATGGCAGCCCCCTGACCCATGCCTGGACCTGGGCCTGGTCTCCCTGTGCCCTCTGGGGCTGGGGCACCCAGGGTGGGCAGCGCAGGGGAGACTCCAGTCAGAGGACACGGGAAAGGCGAGGCTGCTTCCGTCTCTGTCCCAGCTCGCTCGTCCCATCCTGAGTGGCCGGGACAGTCCCTCCGTGGCCCGGCCTCCGCCAAGGCCCCCGGCTGTGCCCGGGGTCTGGAGCCCAGGCTGGGCACACTCGCGCTCTGCCGGCTGAGGGGGCGGGCGGGGTGCATGGGTGGGGTGTGCCGTGAGGAAGCCACAGAGGCCTGGACTCTCGGGGTCCCCTGAAAGCCCAGCCCGGCCCTCTGATGAGAAAGGGGGTGGCGGGTTTCCAGCGCTGACCTCAGAGCACGGGCAATGTGTCTGGACGTCTCCCTTCTGGTCCTCCCTTCTGACTGCTGTGCCCACCACCCGGCACGGGAGTGGGGGGCTACCAGGACAGGCGGGGTCCCCCCTTTGGCACATCCCCGAGCTCCAGCTTGCATCTGGAATGGGGGAGCGGGTAGGGTTGAACCCCTCAGGGATACTTCCAGAAGAGGTTTCTGAGTCTCCCCAGGCTGGAGCTCTGCCATCCTTGTGGGTGCTGCCCACACCCAGCCTGCACCGACGCCCACGAGCCATAAAGATCCCAGGGCTGCCAACCCCGTGGCCGCCTGGATCCGAACCCGGCACCTGAGCAGGCTGTGCCTCTCTGCGGGTGTAGAACCGCTGCCTGCCTGCCCATTGGACAGGGCAGTCTGTCCATCCATGTGGCCAGCCCACAGCCAGTCCACGACAAATACATTGCCAGTCTACAACCAGGCCAGGCCAGCCCACAGCCAGTCCACAGCCAGCCCAGGTCAGTCCACGGCCAATCCATGGCCAGCCCATGGCCAGTCCACAGCCAGTCCACAGCCAGCCCACGGCCAATCCACAGCCAGTCCACAGCCAGCCCATGGCCAGTCCACAGCCAATCCACAGCCAGCCCAGGTCAGTCCACGGCCAATCCACAGCCAGCCCACAGCCAGCCCACAGCCAACCCAGGTCAGTCCACGGCCAATCCACGGCCAGTCCACGGCCAATCCACAGCCAGTCCACAGCCAGCCCAGCCCCCCGCCCAGCCCCAGGGGAGGACGGTGAACAGGATTCTCGCTGAGCCACGCACGCTAGACAGTTTGATGTCCTGAATCTCTGTCTTTCTGTTGGAAGGTAACCATTGGAATAATTTTCTTACAGAATGATAGTTGCCATGACAACCAGCGCAAATTTTCCTTTTCTGAAACAGATGTCTCATTTAGTTGAAAATTAGAATGTGAATAAACCCTTGGGAAAGACGAATTCAAACTTCCCCAGCGCGCCGGCCTTGTAGCCCGTCTCCAGGCGCTTAACCCCTTACCCGCCTCCCGTGCAACCGGACCCAGCCCCACCCGGGCCTGCCCGATTACCCCCCCCTTCTCCTCGGCCCCACCCTCCAGCCATGAACCCTGCACCCCGCATGCCAGGAATGGGCGGGAAGGGGGCTGGGCTCCAGTCCTGCTGCAGCAGGGGCCACACAGGGACTCCCCCCTCTTCCCCTGGCTTCCTGCCGGCCCCTCACGTAGCTCCGAAAGTTCTGGTGAGGTCCTGAGCCGGGCTGCAGCCAGCCCCGATCCCAGCACGGCCCCTGTGGCCCCCACGCCTCCACCACACAGGGCCCTGGGGTCCCCCCAGACGATCTCAGACAACCCCGACTCCCTCCAGTCCCCCGACGGCACCGTGAGGACCAGCCTATCCTGAGCCTGCCACCAGGCCCTCGGCCTCCATCCCGGGCCGGGCCTCGGCCTCCTCCTCGAGGCCAGGGTCTCGGCCTCCTCCCCCAGGCCCGGCCTCTGCATCAGGGTGAGGGGGCGTGGCGTCAGGGAGGGCGTGGCATCAAGGGAAGGGGCGTGGCACCAGGGAGAGGCGTGGCTTCAAGGTGAGGAGTGGCTCAGGACGAGGGGTGGGGTGTCGGGGCGTGGCATCAAGGTGAAGGGCGTGGCATCCGGGTGAAGGGCAGCAGGGTGAGGGGCGGGGCGTCAGGGGGAGGGGAGGTGGTGTCATGGTTGAGCAGAGGGCGTGGCATCAAGGTGAAGGGAGTGGCGTCAGGGTGGGGCACGGCATCAGGGCGAGGGTCCGGCCGTTAGGTTGAGGGGTGTAGCGTCATGGTTGAGGGGGCGTGGTGTCAGGTTAAGGGGGCAGGGCGTTAGGGCGATGGGCGGGGCCTCAGGGTGAGGGGTGTGGTGTCGGGCGTGGCGTCAGGATAAGGGGCGGGACGTCAGGGCGAGGGGCGGGGCGTCATGGGGTGGGGCTTCAGGACCGCTGGTGTTCTGAGCCCTCCTCGCCCTCCCGGTCCCCCCATGTTGGAGCAGGTGCTGCTGGCCCGGGGTCCCCTTTGGGGCCCCAGGCTCTGGGCTCGGGACAGAAGGGCTGGGCCCGGGGCGGGGAGGGAGGAGGGTGCCGCTGGCCGGCGGGTCAACGCCCGTCCAGCAAGCGAAGGACCCAGACTTCAAACCCAGTACTGCAACCAAAGAGAGAGAAAGACAAAGAGGGCCCAGCCGCCCGAGCTGGGCTGCACCAAACCAGCCTGGGGCGTCGGGGTCCACCGCCCCCACCCGAGCCAAGCTCAGATCACAGCTCCTCCATGGCGGGCTACTAAAACCTGACCTGTTTCTGAAGATTTAAAATGCTTAAAAGTAGCCTGGTGCTGGCGCTCCCACCTGTAACCCTAGCTGCCCACGAGGCCGAGGGCAGGACAGCCTGGCAGGACAATCCGACTCTCTCTCTCTCTTTCTTTCTATCGTTCTTTCTTTCTTTCTTTTTCTTCTTGGTACTGGGGATCGAACCCAAAACGTTGCACTTGCTAGGCAAGCACTTTGCCACTGAGCTACATCCCAGCCCCAAGTCAATTTCTTCAAAACAACAAAACAGCCAAAAGCTGAGCTGGAAGTATGGCTCAAGTAGTAGAGCACCAGCCATGAGTAAGCAAGCTGAGAGTTCAAGCCCTGGAACCAGAAAAAAAAACACCCACCTCAGAACCCCCACCCAGGCCCCACCCTGGACACCCCCCTACCCTGGGACCCCCCAACCTCAGGACCCCCACCCTGGGTCCTCCCCCCACTCCGGGACCCCCCCCCTGCAGATCACAGGCCGCCATTCCTTTGGAAGGCGCTGGGAGGTGAGAAAGAGCCAGGCGGGCCACACTTCCCGCACCACCCCTGTTAAAGAGGTATCTCTTGGGGTGCCCTGCTGTGTGCAGGCCCGGGCATCCCCCCCTCCCCAGCCCGGCTCCCTCTCCGGGGGCCTTCCCTCCTGGGGCTCAGTGGCCTCATCTCTGAAGTGGGAATGAGGGTCTCAAGGATTCAAGCGGCTGTGGCGCCGGCCTGGACGCACCCAGAGCCTCTCAGCATCGGCAGACAGCCCGTGCCCTGCAGAAGGCTGTCTGGAGCCCCCTGCCCAAGCAATGACAGACCCGGTGAGCGCGCGAGGAGGGGCCGAGCAGGTGCCTGGTACCCAGTCCCTTCCACACTCTGCTGCTTCACTAACTGGCTGTGTAGACACCACCTTTATTCCTGGGCACTCCAGGAGCCAGCCACAGGCCTACTCCCTGATGACAAGGGGCCAGTCTGTCATTGCACAAAAGCCAGGGTGCTGGCCACCCGTGGTCCATGGTCCCTAACTCCTGGAGAGAGGGGCCCAGGTCCCCAGCTTGGACCCAGGCCTGCCCTGCGGGGAGACAGCCAAGAATCATGATGGAGGCCCAGACGCAGGCCAGGCGCGGCCACGCCCCCAGCTGAACCTCCCAGCAGGTTCCAGTCCTGCCTTCAGAATACCACAAGTAATGAGAGCAGATGGAGGAGCTTTGAGCCAACTTCACTCTCCTCCTCTCCCTCCTCTCCCTCCTCTCCCTCCTCCCCTCACTCCTGGCTTTTTTTTTTTTTAATCAAGGCCATTTTCAGTTAAATGAGAACAACAAAAATGTATCCAAAACCCATCCGTATCGGGAAGTTTTGTGGTTTCTGGGGTTTGAGCACAGCCTTGGTGACACCGGGGCCGTTCTCCTCCCTCTCCCCCTCGGCGGCTCTCGCAGAAGGCCAAGGCCACGCACAGGCCACCGTGGGGACCAACGAAGAGAAAGGGCTTCCCGGAGCCCCGCACAGCCACGGTGCCCCAGAGGGCAGACGAACGCCCAGCCGAGAGGCAGGCACCCCGATCCAACGGTCAGTGTCGGGGTGGGCCCGACAAGATGGTCACCTTGATCCTACGTGGTCAGATGTTGGGGTGCCCATTCGGGCAAGGACAGACCCACAGCAAGGGGACGGGAACAGGGGGCCTGGCCTTCATCCCAGGGAGCACAGGGCACGGGAAAGCAGGCACCCGCCGCGGGGTCCAGCGCCCAGGCCGGGAAGCGGCCGGGAGACAGGCACCACAAGGTCGCGTGCACAGGAGACCGGCCCGGCCTGGACGTCAGCCGAGTCCTCCACCTGCTTGACCATCCACTCGTTTATTCAGACAACAAACATGGACCAGAATGAGCCAGTGTATTAGACACTGGAGTTTGGTCTGGGTAGATTAGTTGAGAAATAAGAGAGAGTCAGGAAAACAAACACCTGGGGCAGTTGGGTGTGGGCTCACTCAGGAGACTGAGATCTGAGGATCGCGGTTCAAAGCCAGCCCAGGCAGGAAAGTCCATCAGACTCTTATCTCTGTGAACCACCGTACAGCCTGAAGTGGCGCTGTGGCGCTAGCCGTGAGCAAAATGAACTCAGGGACAGCGCCCAGGCCCTGAGTTCAAGCCCCACAAATGACAAAAAGAAAAACAAGAGAAATGACCCTCAAGGATAGTGCTCAGATACTGACAACCCCACTACTGCACTACCCACACTGCTGCACGACCATGCTCACCTACCACCACACCCCTACACACCACCCCACAACCCCATTACCACACCACCCACAACCCCAGTACCCCACGACACCATTACCACACCACCCACAACCCCAGTACCCCACGACACCATTACCACACCACCCACAACCCCAGTAGCCCACGACACCATTACCACACCACCCACAACCCCAGTACCCCACGACACCATTACCACACCACCCACAACCCCAGTAGCCCACGACACCATTACCACACCACCCACAACCCCAGTAGCCCACGACACCATTACCACACCACCCACAACCCCAGTAGCCCACGACACCATTACCACACCACCCCACAACCCCAGTACCCCACAACAACATTACCACATCACCCCACAACCCCAGTAGCCCACGACACCATTACCACATCACCCCACAACCCCAGTACCCCACAACAACATTACCACATCACCCCACAACCCCAGTAGTCCACGACATCATTACCACATCACCCACTGCCCTGATACACTATTACACCACTACACCATGACCCCATTCCCCCACTACACTAGTACCACACCACCATACCACCCCACCACCACACTATACCACTACCACACTACTACGCTCCCAGGGAGAATTCACACTCTCCACTAAAGGCAAAGCCACCAGAAACAAATCATAGCCCCAGGGGAGAGGCAACGAGGATGCTTCCGGAAGGCAGACCCTGGCCTCTGAGCCTCTTCTAGAGAGGGAGAGGCGGGGCATGGAAGGGAGAGGCAAGGCTCCCATTCGGAACACGTGAATCTGTGAGGAAAAAGACAAACAGCCCAAAGTGAGGGTCCCATCCCCCCTCATGGGGGGGGTAAACGGAACCCCCACCGTGACCCCAGCACACGTCCACCAGGACCAGCGGAAGTCTAAACTCCCCCACACCCAGCGTGGGCAGGAACGGAAGGAGAGACGGCTGGTGGGGCCAGTGGCAGAAACACTTAGAAACACAGACAGGAAGCTCGACTCAAACTGAAAACCCGCGTAATCTGATACCTGGGTGCTATGCGTGTGTGTGCATGTGTGTGCATGCGTGTGCATGCATGTGTGTGCGCATGTGTGTGTGTGGGATCTCCATCCACACGTCTATATCTTTGTGCATCAGCAAACGTAGATAGAACGTGCCAGGCATATGGCATTTATGACCGCTTGCACGAGGGTGGTTAGAGTTGGAAAGGAAGGATGAAGAAGCTGTTTCACACTTGTTCTAAGAAACACACAGAGCAAGGGGGAAAGAATCCACCACCGCCGCAGGCCACAAGACCGGAGAGTCCTAAAAACAGAAGCAAAAAGCCAGGCCCGAGGGCTCATAATCCTAGCTACTACTCAGGAGGCTGAGATCTGAGGATCGCGGTTCACAGCCCTGAGACCCTTATCTCCAATTGATCGGTCAAAAGCTGGAAGGGGAGCTGTGGCTCAAGAGGTAAAGTGCCAGCCGTGAGCAAAGAAATGAAGGGAGGGTGCTCAGGCCCTGAGTGTGAGTCCCAGTACCAGCACAAATATAATATATATCATATGTAGCTATATCTGGCCCTACGTAACCCGACAGTGTGTGTCTGTGTTTGCCAAACGTGGCAGACGAGGGAACATGGAAAATCTCTACCTTCTACTTGGTTTTGCTGTGAACCCCAAACTGCTCTGAAACGCGAGCGCTCACTGGAAGAACTTTGAAAGGACAAGGAAACGGGGCAGAAGCGACCCCTCGGGATCAGGGTCGCAGATGAAAGGCGGCTGCCAGGCTGCATCCAACGCCAGACACACGGGTGCTGTTCAGTTCACGTGCGTCCGATGTGTGGTAGGACAGACTCACGGTGCGCGCGCTCCTCCTCCCGCCTTGCCGACCGCTCGGGGCACACAGGCACATGCGCACATACGTGTGCACATGGCGTGGAGAGCGGTCTGTGCCCTCCGAGAGGAGACCCCGCGCCCTCTCCTGAGCCGGGGCGATGGCTGCGACACGGATCCAGCCCCTGGCCATGCTCTTCCCGTGCCGGCCGGCCGTGCAGTGCCCTCCCCAGCCTCTGGCTCAGCCCCTCTAGGCCTGTCCCAGGCTCCTGATCCCTTCCTCTGCCCCCAGCACCCCACGAAGCCTTCCAGCCCCCCAGAACCTCCCCTTGGCTGTGTTCAGGGAGCCCAGCGGCGAATGGAGGCCTGGGCTCACTGAGGGTCCACAGCCGAGCCCTGCAAGCAAGACCCACGCGGGGAAGGATGGGGGGCCACTGGGAGGTCAGGAGAAGGTCATTCTGCACCCAGGGCCCCGGACCTCCCCGGCTGGGCTACGATGGAGGCCTGGCCTACTGAGGTTCAGAGGAGGACCCTGCGGCCTCTGCCATGGAGCAGGAAGGACACAGACGGGAGCCTGGAGGGGGGCGTGGCCCACGCTGGGGCCTCAGGTGACCCCGCTCTCCCCTCCCCCCCCCCCTCCACTCCCCTAAAGCACGGAATCATCAGTGGGCCCCTTAGCTGGACTGGAGCTACCCCCCCCAGGCCCACCCATCAGCACCCAGCAAGGAAACCACAGCCCACCGGGCCTCCAGGCCCCCCTCGGGCCAGGCCCGCCTCTGAGCCTGCCTTACACACCCAACTCCCTACAGTGCAGGAGCCCAGCCTCACCCGAAGCCACACAGCTGAGAAGCAGTGGCGGCCACACCCGTAACCCTAGGTACTCACAAGACTGAGACCTGGGGAGCCAAAGCCAGTCCAGGCAGAAAAGTCTGTGAGATCCCATCTCCAAAATAACCAGCAAAAAGCCAGGCTAGAGGTGTAGCTCAAGTGGTAGAGCGCCAGCCAAGCAAGCATGAGTCCCTGAGTTCAAATCCTGCTACCTAGTATCGAAGCAGATGCAGACCCTTAACTCACACACTTGAAGGCTTAGTGAAACTTGCCTGGGCCTACTCCCAACCCAGCTGGGTCTCGGGGAGACCCGGTCACCTCCGAATGACAGCTTCTGGTCCACAGCAGGTAGCAAGAGGGCCACGGAGCCTCCGTGGAGAGAGGGTGCTCAACCACTTGAGCCAGACTCCCAGCCCTTTGTGCTTTTGAGTTGATCAGGCAGGGTGTTCATGCTTTTGGCCTGAGACTAGCCTTGGGCCATGATTCCTCTTACCTCTGCTTCCTGTTGAGCTGGGATTACAGGAGTGTATCACCATGCCTGGCCAAGCCTTGGGACTGTTCATGACAAGGGTCTAAATAATCCAGATCATAAACGGAGGTCCTCCCCGCTTCCCCCACTCCCTTCTTCCTTTGGGGCCTCCAATGGTGAGCCCTCCTGGATGTCAGCACATCCTCTCCTCGACCGCATGGCCGGGACAAGGCCTCCGAGGACAGAGGCCCGCGGGGCGGGGCCCACCCGGCCTGGCGCGCCCAGGGGCTGTGGGAGAGGCTGTCCGAGGGCTCTGGAGCGCACAGTGCTGCTCTGGAAGGAAGCGTTGGTGCTCTGAGCGCCCCATTGCAGGACGGTGCGCCAAGGACGCCGGGACACGCAGCCGGGGAACAGGGCCATGCGGGAGGGGCGCCCGGGGGACAGGGCCATGCGGGAGAGATGCCCAGGCACACAGCGAGCAAGGCCCTATCCTCAGGACCGATGAGCCTCGTGGCACCTCGGGCCCCCTAGGGAGACGCCCTGCCAGGACCTGCAGAGAAGGGAGCTGACCCAGAGAGGGGCCTGGCTCTGCCCCTGTAGAACCGGGAACACAGCTCCCACGGGGGGGGGGGGGGTGACAGGATGCATATGGCGGCTTTTTTCCATGGCCCAGCTCAGAAATAAGGTACTTCACTCCCGCTATTGTCTGCCATTACACCACATGATCGTGACAACCACCACCAGCCACCACCATCAACAATAACCACCGCTACCACTGGATCACCAATATCACCACCAGCACCACCACTGTGACCACCAATATGACCACCAGCACCACCAGGATGACCACTGTCGCCACTGTCATCATCGCCTCCATCTACCTCCTCACCGTGACGGTCCTCCTCCTCACCATCCTCCTCCTCCTCCTCCTCACCATCCTCCTCCTCCTCCTCCTCACCATCCTCCTCCTCCTCCTCACCTCCCTCCCCATGATCTTGATTGCTCTCCCCGACCACCACACAGTGGGGTCGGGCCGTTCCCATCTTGACTCCCAGCTGGCTGGCTGAGCCAGCGAGAAGGCCGGTGCTACCGGGCGACAGCTGAACACGGCTCTGGAGCCCGACTGCGGCCGGCTCTCCCTGTGCCTCAGTTTCCCCCCGTGGATTGGAGGTGATAGTCCTGCCTGTGGTGAGGTGGGGGCAGGGCCGGCACGCCCCGCACTGGTGACCCCGGAGGACAGGGACCTGGCAGCCCGTGTCCACGGCTCCCGAGGCAGGCCCCTGCCCCGGCCCAGGCCTCGGCTCCCCACCCCCAGGGGACGGGAGGCCAGGCAGCCCCCCCCCCCCGGCCAGCGCGGGCGCACTCACCACGGGGAGCCGTACACCCTGAAGCCGCGCACGGTGACCTCCGAGTCCTGCAGGTAGATGCAGTTGGTCAGCAGCGACTGCACGTTCTCGTAGTTCTCGGGCTTCAGCTTGGACACGGACGGGAAGTAGTAGAAGTCCTGCTTGATGAGGTCCGCCATGAACTCCTGGTCGAAGGTCAGCTCGTGGTTGCCGGCGATCACAATCTTGTACTCATAGGGCAGGCTACCTGTACGGCGACACAGGCACGCAGGGGCTGCCGGCAGGCCTTCTGGAAGCCGCCGGGGAGGGAGGAGAGGCAGGAGGGAGGGATGGGGGGGAGAAGGGAGGGGAGATGGGAGCCACAGGCCTCCATCTACTTCCCCAGATCCCAGGAGGCAGCCATGGCTCCTGGCCCTCCCGATGGACGGGGGCAGGGATTCCTCCCAGCGCTCTGAGCCTCGGGGCGCCTGGCCTCAGTCTCCCTATTCTCTGCCTCCTTCTCTCCTGTCCATTTTCACAGGGACTCAGCGCGAGCTACCGCCAGCTCTGTGGCCCCAGCTCGTCAAAGCGAAGGCCACGGGAGACGTGTCTGCTCCTCACAGGCCACGTGTGAAAGCGGCAGAGCCGTCTTGCTTCCTGACTATTCGACTCGACTCCTCTCAGGCGCTGCGCCCTAGAAAAGATGTCCTGAAAGGGAAGCCCAGCTCTGCCACTAACCCTCCACACCATGTAGCCCCCACCGTCCATCCACCACCGTGCCTCGATTTACCCACCTACGTGATGGGAAACATGAGGCCCGCCTAGTCCCACCCCACGACTCTGAGATCACAGAAGGTTCCAAATGAAAAGGCACACTAAAAAGTTTGTAAGATGAGAAGTAACACGGCACATCCCCTCCCCGGGGGGGGGGGGGGGGGACACGGCTGGCCAGCTACGCACGCGCAGATTTTGTTTGGCACAAAGTTTTGGTTTTTCAACTCGAGCTTGTTGCCAGCATTAAAGAAAAAAAATTCAGAGAGTCCCAACAAAACTTCATTCTGTTTTCTAAAAGTAAATGAAATGAACAAGCGGCACGTGTGTGTGTGTGTGTGTGTGTGTGTGTGTGTGTGTGTGTGTGTGTGTGTGTGTGTGTTTGTGCATGTGCACTGGTCCTGGGACTTGAACTCAGGGACTGAATGCTGTCCCTGGACTTTTTTGCTCACAGCTAGTACTCTACCACTTGAGTCACAGCTCCACTTCTAGCTTTTTGGTGGTTCGTGGGACATAAGAGTCTCACGGACTTTCCAGCCCTGCCTGGCTTCAAATCTCCATCCTCAGATCTCAGCCTCCGGAGTAGCGAGGATTCTAGGCGTGAGCCACTGCACCTGACTGAGGCTCATCTCCCGTGTTTCCAGGAGGGAGCAGAAGGGATGGGGGAGGGATGGGGGAGGGGAAGAGGGGAGGGAGTGAGGAGGGGAGGCGGGGACAGAGCCAGGAAAGCCCATGGAGCTCCCCCTCCCCTTCCACCGGAGTCCATGTCGCCCACTGGGGCCACAGGGCACGGTGGCGGTGGCGGTGGCGGTGGCGGTGGCGGTGGCGTCTGCGCTGCCCTGCACCTCTCATGCATCTGGTTCAAGGCCTCAGCCCAGGGGGGTCCTGAGCCCTCGGGGCGTCTGCACATGCCTAGGCCGAGGCACATGAGCCCCACAGCAGGGGCGGGGTGGGGGCTCCGGCTCACCCCGTTCCCCTCACACCCGTCCCACCTGCGTGTGCACCACACCACCCCGCCTCACACCAGACAGAGCTGCTCACGGCCTGCGTGTGCACTGCACCCCCGCCTCACACCAGACAGAGCCGCCCACGGGCCTGCGTGTGCACTGCACCCCTTCCTGGTGGATAGATGATGGATATGTAGATGGAGAGATAGGTGGGTGGATGGATGGATGAATGGATAGATGGATGGATAGATGGGTGGATGGATAGATGGATGGATGGGTGGATGGATAGATGGATGGATGGGTGGATGGATAGATGGGTGGATGGATAGATGGATGGATGGGTGGATGGATAGATGGGTGGATGGATGGATGGATAGATGGGTGGGTGGATGGGTGGGTGGATGGATGGATGGATGGATGGATGGGTGGGTGGATGGATGGATAGATGGGTAGATGGATGGATGGGTGGTGGATGGATGGATGGATGCTGGGTGAGTGGGTAGATAAGTGGATGGATGGGTAGGCAGGTGGATGGGTGGATGGATGGATGGGTGGATAGATGGGTGGGTGGATAGATGGATGGATAGATGGGTGGATGGATGGATGGGTGGATGGATGGATGGATGAATGAATGGATAGATGGGTGGATGGATAGATGGATGGATAGATGAGTGGATGGATGGATGGGTGGTAGATGGATGGATGGATGGGTGGATGATGGATGAGTGGGTGGATAAGTGGATGGATGGGTAGGCAGGTGGGTGGGTGGATGGGTGGATGGATGGGTGGATGGATAGATGGGTGAATGGATGGATGGGTGGGTGGGTGGATGGATGGATGGATGGATGGGTGGGTGGGTGGATAAGTGGATAGATGGGTAGGCAGGTGGGTGGGTGGGTGGGTGGATGGTGGGTTGGTTGGGTAGATGCTCGCATGGCTGCATGGTTGGACAGATGAGAGGTTGGTTGGTCACCTTTACCAATCAATCATTCTTGAGACAGCTCTGATGTCCTACTTTTTATACCAAAAGTAGCTCTGAATGCCTTTGGACCCCCTCCCCGCCCCCACCTCCTCCGACTCCCCCTTAGAGGGGAGTTTCCACCTCCTTCATCCACAGGGATGGCTGACAACCTTTGAACCTTTTCTAACTGCACCGGAACTCGTGCGCGTATGAGTGTGAGAGGCGGAGACACAGGGCTCTGGGATGGGGTAGAGGCCCCTCCCCTCTTCCACCTTGGCTTCCCAGCGCGGCGCCATCCTGGAGCTCTGATGGTTGGGATGGGGGGGGAGGGGGGAGGGACTCCAGGCAGCGTGCAGTCCAGGTCTCCCGCCTGACGGGCTGGTCCCCAGGGACGAGCTGGGCTGGCAGAGCTGGCATCGGGCAGCGGGCCGGCCCGGGGCGGGGGGGATGGGTACCATGCGCTGCCAGAAGAATCCTCCCCCCCACCCCCCACCCCCCCGCCGCACTGCTGCCCTATTGAACGGGCAGGAGGGGTTTTTCTGTTCTCTCTATATAGCCAAAATGTTTAACTTCCAGCCGCTGGTTCCTCCTAGGGAATGCTTTAAGCACAGGAACATTCCCTCCTCGCCATCTTCAACCGCGACCACAGCACCGTGACCGCGGGCGCTGCCCCTGCGCTCTCCCCTGAAAACAAAGGCCGCGGCAGCCGGAGGGCCGCAGGGCTCATGCCAGCTACTCAGGAGGCCAAGAGCTGAGGATCGCGGTTCAAAGCCAGCCTGGGCAGGAAAGGCCGCAAAACTTATCTCCAATAAACCAGCAAAAAGCTGGAGGTGGAGCTGTGGCTCAGAGTGGTACAGCACCAACCCTGAGCTAAAACAAGCCAAGCAAGAGTGTGAGGCCCTGAGTTCAAGCCCTAGTACTGGCGTGCATGCACACATGTGCACGCGCGCACACACACACACACACAAGGGTGCAACTGCAGTTGTTCACAACCACAGGACAGGACGCTGTGAGTGCCACATTCACCTCTGCTTGCTGCTCACACCCAAGAAGGTGACAGTAAAGAAATAAGAACAGTTCTCCCCAAGGGCAGAAGCAGAAACACACACACACACACACACACACACACACACACACACACACATTAAAATTTCTACAGAAGCACAAAAGACCCAAATAGCCAAAGCAATCCTGATCACACCTGATCTCACCATACCTGATTTCAAAATACACCGCAGAGCCATAGTAACCAAAACGGCATGGCACACACACACACACACACACACACACACACACAGTCTAGAACCTGAGCAGTTCAGGTCCTGAGGGTCAGTGCGGGGGTCTGGTGGGGGGGTGGGCTGTAAGTCCTACACAGTGCACACAATGCCCCTGGTTCTTTGGGGGGGGGTGACCGTGTGAGGAGGGGCCGGAGCAGGCCCTGCAGTGAGCCATGGGCAGGGGTGGGGGGGGACAGAGGGGAGGCCGGGCTGGGAAGAAGAAGAGTGGGGCAGGCCTGGAGTGGGCGAGAGTTGCCAGGTAAGCCAGGGGAAGCTTCTGGAGAGGTGGTGTGAGTGTGCCTGTGTGTGTGTGTGTGAGTGTGTGCGCACGTGCGCACACAGTGTGGTAAGTGAACAGACACCTTTCAAATGCCCCGGTGACTGGTGACTGTTCTGGGGAGTGGGGTGTCACGGGGACACCGACCCCTGACCCTATGTCCACCCTCCACCACACCAGGACCACAGGGAGGAGAGCAGAGGAGGACGGGGCACGGGGAGGACAGGGCAGAGGAGGACAGGGCAGAGGAGGACGGGGCAGAGGACGGGGCAGAGGGAGGACGGGGCAGAGGAGGACGGGGCACGGGGAGGACGGGGCACAGGGAGGACGGGGCACAGGGAGGACGGGGCAGAGGAGGATGGGGCAGAGGAGGACGGGGCAGAGGAGGACGGGGCAGAGGAGGACGGGGCAGAGGGAGGACGGGGCAGAGGAGGACGGGGCAGAGGAGGACGGGGCAGAGGAGGACGGGGCAGAGGGAGGACGGGGCAGAGGAGGACGGGGCAGAGGAGGACGGGGCAGAGGAGGACGGGGCAGAGGAGGATGGGGCAGAGGAGGACGGGGCAGAGGAGGACGGGGCAGAGGAGGACGGGGCAGAGGGAGGACGGGGCAGAGGAGGACGGGGCAGAGGAGGACGGGGCAGAGGAGGACGGGGCAGAGGAGGACGGGGCAGAGGAGGACGGGGCAGAGGGAGGACGGGGCAGAGGGAGGACGGGGCAGAGGAGGACGGAGCAGGCCCAAAGCCACAGACGGAGCCAGGATCCCAGCCCGAGGGCTTTCCCGGGGTGCGTGCACCCGCGGTGCCCCGCTGCCCGCAGAGCAGTGTGGGCGGAGCCTTGTGGGCGTGCAGGGGGGCACACCAGCCCCTGCACCTCAGGAACCCCAGACCTGTAGCCATGGCCACCGGCTGGTCCCTGTGAAGGCAAAGCAGAGGGAGCAGGCTCGGGGTGCCTGTGCCCCGTCCCCGGGGTGGGAAGGTGGTGGCTGCCTTGTGGGGCTCCCCCAAGCAGAACATGGCCAGTCCCATGGAGCCAGGATGCTGGGCCCGCCTCTCCCCCCCCCCGCCCCCCCCGGAAGGCCCCGGGGCCCAGCTGCTTCCCAACCCACCGGTGCCAGCAACAGCCCCTGCAACTGCTTCTGCTGGGGCAGAGCGGACGAGGGCTGCAACCCCCTCGCGGCCGCAGGCGCCCGTGGGGGTGTCCCACCGCCTCTCCCTTTTCCAAAAGCAAAAGAAGAGTTCCAGGAGGGCCACGCCACCCATGCAGGGGCGCCGGAGGCGCGGGGACGCCAGCGGGTTTGGGCCCAGGTCCAGTCCCCATGCCTTTGCCCGGCATGCTGCCACTCTGCTCCCTGGGGGTGGGCACAGCCCAGCTGGTGGAGGCAGATGGAGGCCACGCATGTCCACGCACATCCACACACCCACACCCATGAGGACAGGGAGGAGTGGGTGCTCAGACCCGAGCACGGCCAGGCACCAGGCAGGACCCTGGCCCAGGGGGGCTGGCGCTGTCCGTGGTGCTGACAGGGAGGCCCTGGAGCGGAGGCTGGAGCGTTGGAGACCTGAGTGGCCTCCCGGAGACCATCTACCTGCACTGGGCCTCGCGCTCCTCCTCTGTAAAGCGAGGGCAGCATTACCCAGGGCTCGGGCTGTGGGTTGTGAGGAAGACGTGGGGGCCCAAGGGGTGGACAGCTGGGCCAGGCTGCGTGTTCCACGCCTGCCCCCAGGACGTGCAGGAGACCAGCCCCTCCCACCCCCCACCCCCCGCCCATGAAACCCTAAGCTTGGCCTGACGGAGCAACAACCTGGACCCGGCTGCGTTTCCTGGGTACAAAGAAAGGTTCCCCTCTGGGAAAGCGACCTACTGACGATTTCACCAAGAGCGCCGATTTGGGGTGCAGTCCCGCGTGGGCTGCCCCTCGCGGTGTGGACCCGGCCGGCTCAGACCGCGGTGGCGCACAGAGCTAGGAGCGGCCACAAAGCCCTGCGGCCGTTTAATCCCAAGTGCCTCACCACAGAGGGGGTGGCTGCTCTGTCACCCTTGCATTTCATCTTGGATAGCGCTGGCATGGCGCATTTCCACCACCCTGGAAAGTTCCAGAAAGTTCTGCTCTGGGGCCTTGCAGCTCTCCCCAGAGGATCCTCAGAGGAACGCGGCCGGGTCTTGTGGAAGCTCATGGGGCATCTAGAACCCCAGGCCCACTCAGGATCGGCACGATTCTTTTTGACTTAGGGGTGCGCCACGTCGTCCAGGCTGGCCTTGAACTCACACTCCCCCTGCCTGTGCTGGGCCCGCAGGAGTGCACGGACACACCCAGCCAGGATCTGCGTGTTAATGAGCTCTTCCTGGCCAGGGAGCTGCATCTGCGGAGTAGCCCCGCCTGGGCTGTGACACAGACGGGCACACGGGAGGTGGGAGAGGGCCTGGGGGAGGGGCGAGTGTGGGATTTACGGGCATTTTCACACTCACTCACACGCACACACGCACGGGCTGGAAGACGGGGGCGCGTGCGGCCGGGTGCCCTGGCTTACTGATGAGTCCCATCGTGGAAGGAGAGCCAGTGTGAACATGACATTTCTAAAGCCCCGGGCTCACCGCACACCCAAATGGGTCTCTCCACCTTTGTGAGAAAGAAAACCAGCCATGGCAGGAGCAAGCTGGCAGCAAAATGTGGATGTTTACATCTGGCTTTGGGGGCTCACAGTGAAGATGGAATTGGGGGGTTAAGGGGATTGAGCCAGAAAGCCCTCCCGGCCCAAACCCTCCTCTCCTCCCTGTGCCCTCCTCCCCTGGCCTTGCCCTCCCCCAGCCCTCCTCCCCTGGCCTCCCCTCCCTGTGCCTGTGCCCTCCTCTCCCGGCCCTCCCCTCCCCTCCCTGTGTCCTCCCCCGGCCCTCCCCTCCCCCAGCCCTCCTCCCCTGGCCCTCCCCTCCCCTTCCTGTGCCCTCCTCCCCCGGCCCTCCCCTCCCCCAGCCCTCCTCCCCTGGCCCTCCCCTCCCCTTCCTGTGCCCTCCTCCCCCGGCCCTCCTCTCCCCTTCCTGTGCCCTACTCCCCCGGCCCTCCCCTCCCCCAGCCCTCCTCCCCCGGCCCTCCCCTCCCCTCCCTGTGCCCTCCTCCCGGCCCTCCCCTCCCTGCGCCTGTGCCTTCCTGTGGCCTCGATCCCTCCCAATGTCTCCCTTCTCGAATCTGGGCCACTCCCGCCACATCCTCACACACGCCAGGCCTCCCCTCCACCCCCCAGACACAGCCACAGTGCCCTCCATCCAGTCTCTGCCCTGCCCAGCGGCCCGGGAGCCCTGACCTGTCCCTGTCCCATTACAGCTGCGTGTGCACGCCACATTCTCCCTGTGTTCCCAGACCCAGGCACCAAGTTTCCTTCATGAAGCTTCCATGACCGGCAATCACAAAGACTCAGCACACACTCACTGCAGTGGCTCAGCACACACTCAGCACAGTGTATCAGCCCACGCTCACTGCAGTGGCTCAGCACACACTCACTGCAGTGGCTCAGCACACACTCAGCACAGTGTATCAGCCCACGCTCACTGCAGTGGCTCAGCACACACTCACTGCAGTGGCTCAGCACACACTCACTGCAGTGGATCAGCACACACTGACTGCAGTAGATCAGCACACACCCACTGCAGTGGATCAGCACACACTCACTGCAGTGGATCAGCACACACTCACTGCAGTGGATCAGCACACACTCACTGCAGTGGATCAGCACACACTCACTGCAGTGGATCAGCACACACTGCAGTGGCTCGGCACACACTCACTGCAGTGGCTCAGCACACACTGCACTGGCTCAGCACACACTCACTGCACTGGCTCAGCACACACTCACCGCAGTGGCTCAGCACACACCGCAGTGGCTCAGCACACACTCACCGCAGTGGCTCAGCACACTCACTGCACTGGCTCAGCACACACTCACTGCACTGGCTCAGCACACACACTCATTGCAGTGGCTCAGCACATGCTCACTGCACTGGCTCAGCACACACTCACCGCAGTGGCTCAGCACATGCTCACTGCACTGGATCAGCACACACACTGCAGTGGCTCACACACTTACACTGGCTCAGCACACACTCACTGTAGTGGCTCAGCACACACTGCACTGGCTCAGCACACACTCACTGCACTGGCTCAGCACATGCTCACTGCACTGGCTCAGCACACACTCACTGCACTGGATCAGCACATACTCACTGCAGTGGCTCACACACTACACTGGCTCAGCACACACTCACTGCAGTGGCTCAGCACATGCTCACTGCACTGGCTCAGCACACGCTCACTGCAGTGGATTAGCACACACTCAGCACAATGGCTCAGCACACACTCACTGCACTGGATCAGCACACACTCACTGCACTGGATCAGCACACACCACAGTGGCTCAGCACACACTGCACTGGCTCAGCACACACTCACCACAGTGGCTCAGCTCACGCTCAGCACAGAGGCTCAGCACACTCACTGCAGTGGCTCAGCACACACTGCCGTGGCTCAGCACATACTCACTGCAGTGGTCAGCACACACTCACTGCAGTGGTCAGCACACACTCACTGCAGTGGCTCAGCACACACTGCACTGGCTCAGCACATGCTCACTGCAGTGGCTCAGCACACACTCACCACAGTGGCTCAGCTCACGCTCAGCATAGAGGCTCAGCACACTCACTGCACTGGATCAGCACACACTCACTGCACTGGCTTAGCACACACCACAGTGGCTCAGCACACACTCACCACAGTGGCTCAGCACACACTGCACTGGCTCAGTACACACTCACTGCAGTGGATCAGCACACACTGACTGCAGTAGATCAGCACACACCCACTGCAGTGGATCAGCACACACCCACTGCAGTGGATCAGCACACACTCACCGCAGTGGCTCGGCACACACTGCACTGGCTCAGCACACACTCACTGCAGTGGATCAGCACACACTGCACTGGCTCAGCACACACTCACTGCACTGGCTCAGCACACACTCACCGCAGTGGCTCAGCACACACCGCAGTGGCTCAGCACACACTGCACTGGCTCAGCACACACTCACTGCACTGGCTTAGCACACACCGCAGAGGCTCAGCACACACTCACTGCACTGGCTCAGCACACACTCACTGCAGTGGTCAGCACACACTCACTGCACTGGCTCAGCACACACTCACCACAGTGGCTCAGCACACACCACAGTGGCTCAGCACACACTTCACTGGCTCAGCACACGCTCACTGCAGTGGCTCAGCACACGCTCACTGCACTGGCTCAGCACACACTCACCACAGTGGCTCAGCACACACCACAGTGGCTCAGCACACACTGCACTGGCTCAGCACACACTCACTGCAGTGGATCAGCACACACTCACCACAGTGGCTCAGCACACACTGCAGTAGATCAGCACACACCCACTGCAGTGGATCAGCACACACTCACTGCAGTGGATCAGCACACACTCACTACACTGGCTCAGCACACACTCACCGCAGTGGATCAGCACACACTCACTGCAGTGGATCAGCACACACTCACTGCAGTGGCTTGGCACACACTCACTGCACTGGCTCAGCACACACTGCACTGGCTCAGCACACACTCACTGCACTGGCTCGGCACACACTGCAGTGGCTCAGCACACACTCACTGCACTGGATCAGCACACACTGCAGTGGATCAGCACACACTCACCGCAGTGGCTCGGCACACACTGCACTGGCTCAGCACATGCTCACCGCAGTGGCTCAGCACACACTGCACTGGATCAGCACACACTCACTGCAGTGGATCAGCACACAGTGCACTGGCTCAGCACACACTCACTGCACTGGCTCGGCACACACTCACTGCACTGGCTCGGCACACACTCACTGCACTGGCTCGGCACACACTCACTGCACTGGCTCGGCACACACTCACCACAGTGGCTCAGCACACGCTCACTGCACTGGCTCAGCACACACTCACCGCAGTGGCTCAGCACATGCTCACTGCACTGTCTCAGCACACACTTACCGCAGTGGCTCAGCTCACACTCACCGCAGTGGCTCAGCACACGCTCACTGCACTGGCTCAGCACACACTCACTGCACTGGCCCAGCACACACTGCACTGGCTCGGCACACACTCACTGCAGTGGCTCAGCACACACTGCACTGGCTCAGCACACACTCACTGCAGTGGCTCAGCACATGCTCACTGAACTGGCTCAGCACACACTCACCACAGTGGCTCAGCTTATGCTCAGCACAGGGGCTCAGCACTCACGCTCTTACAAACAGTCGAAGTGACCTGACTCTGAGACACGAGGGCAGGGTGGGCACAAGGAAAACAACACCAGAGCCGCACGCCAGGCGGGCGGCACAGGGGCAGCAGGTGTGTGGAGTCCCAGGTCCTGTAGTTAATTTCAGACTGCGTGAAATCAGATCTGCATATGAAACAACAGATGCAAAAACTAGCAAATGAATAATAATAAACGGGAACAGAATTTCCAAACCAGTAGAGGGGAAATAATAAATTTCAATCAATCCAAAAGAAGGTGGGCGTGTGGAGGACGGACGCGCTCTGAACTCCAGGGAGAAACTAAACAGACACCTGTGTCAGCCCCAGGCACTGCCCGAAATCGCCTTTGCCAAGACCCCCCACCTCGAGGGCCACAGGACCAGCCGTCTCAGTCACTCACAGTTAAGTGAGACCGAGAACATACCACCCGGGACAGACCAAAGAGCCAGACAGCAGGAAGAACTCCCAACAGCCCTGGTCAGAAGCCAGCGCATCTCCCTTTTCACCCCAGCCTCCAGGAAGCTCAGGCCTGTTTCCCACTCACAAAGCCTTGTAAGCCTTGGTATTCTCGACCCTCCCTCCAAATGCTGTACTTTTTTTTTTTTGTGGAGAGGAGGTTAACCCATCATTAATACTTTGCGAGTTTACTATCTTTTGTTTGCACTGGGGTTTGAACTCAGGGCTTTGACCTGCTAGGCAGGTTCTCTACAACTTGGGCCAGGCCTCCAGCCTTGACTTATTGTTCTTATAAACCACCTCACACCCCTTGACAAAGAGAGAACATAAGTGAGGTAACAGAAAAACTCAAAATGGGCTAAGAACCCCCAGACAGCTTAGGACTTTGGGGAGAAAAGCATCTCTACCCTGGTTAAACATTTAATCGTATTTGTTGAAGGCAGACATAATTTTGGACTGCAGTCAATAAAAAGGCAGAAAATATTATATATATATATATGTATATATATCATAGAACATGCTTGAAACACATGCAAACATGCTGCACACACACACACACACACACACACACAGCAGTGAGCCCCATTTCATTTGCAAAGCCATTCTCTTGTAAATAGATAATTAGCACACAAGCACACCTTTCAAGGGGTTTATGCATTAACATGAAAATACTGTAATTATGGCTGGCCAAAACCACTTGACTATACAACTTAGAATCCTCCATTTTTCATCTTTATTAGAAGTTAATTCTCTCCCTGTTAGCCCCTAAAATAGAGTTTGGCTTTGTGAGGGGTTTTTTTTAAATGAAGAACATAGAAAATTAATTTTGTAAAAGAATACCAAGCCAGGATCTCTTCATTTTTCAGCCGAGCTCAGATCTCCCCTGGGGGCCCCTCTGGGCTGCTGGCTGGGGACTGTGGTAACAACCGGGGGGCTCAGCTCCCCACACACGCCAGCCTGGGGGGGGCAGGAGGGAACGGCACCAGACACATGCTGTCACTGGTGTCGGTGGTCATGCCTATCATCCTAGCCAGTCAGGAAGCTGAGATCTGAGGATCACCATACAAAGCCAGCCTGGACAGAAATGTCTGAGAGACTCTTGTCTCCAATCAGCCAGTTAAAAGCCAGAAGCGGAGCTATAGCCTGAATGCCACAGCACCAGCCTGGAGCAAAATGCTCAGGACCTGGACCCAGGCCTTGAGTTCAGGCCCCAGGACCAGTGCAAAAATAAATGAACAAGCTGGGCGCTGATGGCTCACACCTGTCATCCTAGCTACTCAGAAGGCTGAGATCTGAGGACTGCAGTAGAAAGCCAGCCCAGGCAGGAAAGTCCATGAGATTCCTATCTCCAAATGAACCACCAGAAAATCAGAAGTGGCGCTGTGGCTCAAATGATAGAGCGCTTGCCTTGAGCTGAAGAGCACAGCGACAGCGCCCATGCCCCGCGTTCAAGCTCTACAGCCAACAAAAAATACATGAATGAATGAATGAATGAATGAATGCCCAACCCTGATTCTTTGCCAGAATAAGGATACATTTCTGAGAATGCCTAGATCAGGCCAGGTGCCCAGCAGGAAGAACAGACTAGGATATATCTACACCTATTCCCATCAGCGGCAGAAATCACTGCTAGCGTGTACGTTATGTATATGTGTGTGTGTGTGTGCATATACATATACATGGGGGAGAGAGAGAAAGAGAAAGAGAGAGAGGGAGGGAGGGAGGAAGGGAGAGACGGAGGGAAGGAGAGAGCGCCCCCACGCGTCCCCCAGAACTCCAGCCTACCCCCAGCACTGCCCCCCACGAGGCAGGAGGGCAAGGGCTCTGCCACCCCCACACGGTGCCCAGTGACACCCCAGCACCGGCTGGGCTTGCCCAGAGCCATCAGCTACCTGTTCCCCCCGTCCCAGCCATGCCACTGGGGAGGCCCCCCCTCCCCCCCCACATCCCTTCGTTGTGGAGCTTTGCCAGAGCTCAGCCAGAGCAGCAAGGAAGAGAGCACGTGGCGTGCGTTCGCAGCCAGCCAGACACGCACACAGACCGGACGCACTGGCCCCAGGGTGAGGACGCGGAGAGACAATGACAGAGGAATGGGACAGAGCCGTGAACTCCAAAGCTCCCCCTTCCAGCAGGCCCAAGCCCGGCCCCCCAGAAGGCAGGGAGGGGGCAGCCATTCCTGGGGACCCCCGAAGAGTGGCTACAGGGGCTTGACAACACCCTGCTCCATCTGAAAACATTCTGTCCTCAAATATTCCTCAATTCTGGGCCTATGAGCTGCTTCCCACTCCTGAGGGGGTGGCGAAGCCCGCCCCGCCCTCCCCCCCCACTGACCCATCAGGTCACCTGGACCAGGACGGAGCTGTGAGTAACTCCCAGCCACTAGGGACCCTGGACACAAACAGAGGCAGAGGAGGCGAGAACCAAAACCCTGGTGAAGTGAATCCTCTACTTCCCCCTCTCCCTCTCTTCCTCTCTCTCTCCCCCTCTCTCTCTTTCTCTCCCTTCCTCCTCCCGGATTTTAATTAAGGGTTTACTTGCAAAAGACTTAGCTCTATTTAACTAAACCCTCAGACTCCCCTTTTATATTGTCTTATATATCGTTTTATGCTAGGGAGCCAGGAAAAAGTTAATTATAACTTCTAAATGCTCCATTAAGGGCCCTGGTCCTTCTCGCCGCTAGACTCTGCTCATGGGAGTGACACTTAATTAACCAGCTCATCCCGCTGCAGGAGGACGCCCCCGGGGCCAGGCTGGGCAGCGCTGACCCTGCGTGGACCCAGCCCTCAAGGGCTGGCAGGCACGAGGATACTCACCCTGACTCAGCAGGATGTGAAGGGAGGGATGGTAGATGGGTAGGACAGACAGTAACCTGGGTCAGAATGGCAGGGGCTGGGGGAAGAGGCCCGGAGAGGCGGGCCTGAGACGTCGCAGTGGGTGGAAGCTCAGAGGCCGTGAGGGTGGGGTGGACGGAGCAAGCTGGAAATCCTGGAGACACCCTGGAGGGGGAGGCCTCACTCACACAGAGGCTTTTAGCCAGTGTGGGTGGGAGGGAGGGTTCAGTGATCTGGGGCGGGGGGGGGGGAGTGGGAGGTCTCAGGAAGAGGCCCCTTCCGTGGGCAGAAGAGGGAGGAAAGGAGGTAATGGGGCGCCCAGGGAGAGAGCCCCACAGGTAGGCCAGCGGCCGTGTCTCCTGCCACAGAGTCGAGACCAGAGGAAGGCGCTAGGACCCTGTGGTCTCTGCTGTGTCCTCCCGGGGGAGCCAGAGCTGAAGACAGGGCGCCTGGCAGGGGACAAGGGTGGCACCGGCTGTGGTTCCTGTGGGGGGTCATCCCCGCCATCCCTTGGCTGTCCCTCGGCTGCCCCCCACCCTGGGGCCAGCAGCAGGGTCTGGGCCCCCTGCCGTGGGGGAGCCGTGGGTGGTATCTGGGCCTCAGGACTGGGTGCAGCCCCTGCTGCCAGGATCCTGGGTGGTGGACGCTCATTCTTCTGCCCATTGCTGCCCCCGCCTGCCTCCAGGGGGTCTCCGTGCCCACCGGGAAGCCTGGCCTCCCTGAGCAGCCAGGCCATTTGCTGGTTCGGCTCCTGGCCTCTTCCTTGGGATTGCAATTCAGGCACAGGGTCCTGAGTTCAAATCCCAGTACTGTCGAGGAAGAGAGCGCATACTCCAACTCGGCCCACAGTGGGGCCGTTGTCTACTGCCATCCTGTCTGGCAGCACCTGGGGGGTGGACACCCAGGGCTGTACTGGGCCCTCAGACAAGGTCCAGGCGGTGAGGAACGTTCTCCCGGAGTCTCCCCGGCTGGCGCCGGTGGTTTCTGAGTTCTCAGGCCACCCTGTGGCCCAGGGCCCGCGTCTCCACCCCGGGGACACAGGGAGCAAATGCTCAGCGATAGAATTAGAGGCATGGGTTGGGGGAACAGCCTGGACGGTCACCACGGCCAGAAAGAGGGGCAGAGAGCAGCGGAGAGAACACGAGTCCCATCACGTCGCATCTTGTTCCCAGCATGCTTCAGGCTCCTGTGCAAACGTTCCTTCCCATAATGCTTCAGGTGCCCACTCAGCCAATGAAAAGATCCGAGCTGGGCGGCACCTGGCCAGCCAGGGAACCCGCAGCACCCAGCCAGGGGAGGAGGAGGGACGGGAGGAGCTCTGCCATCATCCCAGAAGCCTCACACGGACAAACCACGGGTCCCACTCAGCCAGGCACCCTTGCTCCTGGAGGGGCTCCAACTCCCCTCTCTGCGTGAGGTTGGGGGCGGGGCCGGTGCTGCCTGGCGGTCCGCAGGTGGTGTGCCTTTCTCGTGAGGTGAGGGCTGGGCCCATAATCCTGCTGGGAAGGGCTCACGGGGACTGTGGAGGTCGAGCTCCTGCGTACCAAGCGAGTTCAAACCCCACTCAACCAAAATGGGGAGAGGCGGTGCAGTGGTTCACGCCTATCATCCCAGCTACTTAGGAGGTAGACAGAGGGGCAATCACAGTTTGAGGTCAGCTCAGGGGAGAGAAAGTCACCAAGACTCCATCTCAATCACTAAGCTGGGCATAGTAGCACATGCCTGGGACCCCTGCTTCGAAGGTGACGGAGGTAGGAGGGGTTGTGGGGAGAACCTAGCTGAAAAATGACTGAAGTAAAACGACAACAACAACAACAAAAGTGGAGCTGGGTGCTGGTGGCTCACACCTGTAATCCTAGCTACTCAGGAGGCTGAGATCTCAGGTCAGGGTTCAAAGCCAGCCCCAGCAGGAGTCCGTGAGACACTTATCTCCAATTAACCCCCAGAAAACTGAAGGTGGTGCTGTAGCTTAAAGTGGTACAGTGCTAGCCTTGAGCAAAAGAGCTCAGGAACAGTGCTCAGGCCCTGAGTTCAAGGCCCATGACTGACAAAAAAAAAAGGGGGAGGGGGAGGGGCCCTGAGTTCAAATTCCAGTACTAGCAAAAGAAAATATTTAAGATGGTCTAATAAAGAACTTAGTTCCAGAGTCTGAAGGAGTTTGAATCCTGGCTGTACCACATACTTGCTGTGTGCCCTGGGCAAATGTCTTCATGTCTCTGAGCCTTATGTTCTACTCTGTAAAATGGAACTGGCAATCCCTTCAGCCTCATCCATCATGGGGAAGATGAAACAAGGTAGTAACTACACAGAAAACATTCAGTAACCGCTAGCTAGGCAGAAATGGACCTGGTCAGGTGCATCAGACACAGAGTGTCCAGCACCCTCAACCAGACCTCCAGCCTTCAGACAACTGACAGAGGAGCCCAAGTCTAGCTATTCCCGCTCTCACGTGCAAAAACCCTGCACTGGTCACCTGTGGGAACCTGTCGGGAATCCGGAGAGGCAGGGAACTGGCAGCATCCTAACAGCCTCAGGAATCAGGGTCTGTGGGGGCCTTGGGGGCCCGCGTGAGACCGGGGTCTGTGGGGGCCTTGGGGGCTCGCGTGGGGCCGGGGTCTGTGGGAGCCTTGGGGGGCTCGCGTGGGGCCGGGGTCTGTGGGAGCCTTGGGGGCCCACGTGAGACCGGGGTCTGTGGGGGGCCTTGGGGGCTCATGTGGGACCGGGGTCTGTGGGGGCCTTGGGGGCTCGTGTGGGACCAGGGTCTGGGGGGCCTTGGGGGCTCGTGTGGGACCGGGGTCTGTGGGGGCCTTGGGGGGCTCATGTGGGACCGGGGTCTGTGGGAGCCTTGGGGGCTCATGTGGGACCGGGGTCTGGGGGGGCCTTGGGGGCTCATGTGGGACCAGGGTCTGTGGGGGCCTTGGGGGCTCGCGTGGCACCGGGGTCTGTGGGAGCCTTGGGAGGCTCGTGTGGGACCGGGGTCTGGGGGGGCCTTGGGGGCTCACATGGGACTGGGGTCTGTGGGGGCCTTGGGGGCCCATGTGGCACCAGGGTCTGAGGGGCCTTGGGGGCTCGCGTGGCACCGGGGTCTGTGGGAGCCTTGGGGGGCTCGTGTGGGACCGGGGTCTGTGGGAGCCTTGGGGGGCTCATGTGGGGCCGGGGTCTGTGGGGGCCTTGGGGGCCCATGTGGCACCAGGGTCTGAGGGGCCTTGGGGGCTCGTGTGGGACCAGGGTCTGGGGGGCCTTGGGGGCTCACGTGGGACCGGGGTCTGTGGGAGCCTTGGGGGGCTCATGTGGGGCCGGGGTCTGTGGGGGCCTTGGGGGCTCGCGTGGGGCCGGGGTCTGTGGGAGCCTTGGGGGCCCATGTGGGACTGGGGTCTGTGGGGGCCTCGAGGCCTGCACCTTCCCCTGCAACACCCAGGCAGGCAGAAACTCCACCAGCCACAGCACAAATCCCCACTCGGGTCAGACTGCACCAGGCACGCGGTACTCACTGCTGTTCTACGTCACCCATCTTGCTGAGCCGGCCCCCACTCCAGGCCACACCCGAGCCTCGGCTCCCCCGACACCAGCACAACCTCAAACCAGTTGCAGCCAGAACACACGTGCATGAGTCCCGTATGCTGAGCCCTGAGCTGGCCTAGACCGAAACTCCAGCCTCCCCTGGACAAACCTCCACAGGCTCTGCCACGGCCCCGAGGCCTTCCCCACCTGGGGAAGGTCACCCTCAGCCTTCACGGGGTCCTGTTACACCCACTCGTCCACACGTCATTCTTGCTCCAGCCCTGAGGCCCAGACGGGGTGCTACTCTCTTAACTCTTTCACTGAGGTTCTACCTCGTATGTCACACTTCCATTTCTAGCTTTCTGCTGGTTAATTAGGGTCTCGGGGACGTTTCTGTCTAGGCTGGGTTTGAACCAAGATCCTCAGATCTCAGCCTCCTGAGAGGCTGGGATTTCAGGCAGGAGCCACGGGCACCCGGCCCATTCCACTTTGATGGAGGCACCCGGGCCAGGATACGCTGAGAACAGCCCTGTCCCCCTGTCCAGTGGGGTTCTGAGCAGACAGGGTCACCCCACACAGCTGTGCCCACGCCCACGGGGCGGAGGGTGAAGAGCCTGCTACACCAGGTCTACCCACAGGCGGGCCATGGTGACCGAGCCACAGACGGTGGGATAAGGAGCCTAGGCTAGGAGTTCCCGGGGGGAGGCAGCTGAGGCCCAGGCGAGGTGTGACCATCTGGGAAGCACCAAGCACCTGAGCCGGGCGTTGGGCTTAGCTGGCCAGGCGGGTGCCTCCCACCCCGGCCTGCACGCATTTCATCCCAGAGGGGCCCTGGATTCTCATTTCCCATATGAAAAATCAATAGGTAACGCGCCAAGCCTGCCGGGGGGAGGGGGAAGGCTTGCTGGTCAGTATTTGACTCCACTGGCTGCCCTGGGCCTCCCGCTTCCGGCCTCCCGCCACCCACAGGGTGGCTGCCCTGGGCCTCCCGCTTCCGGCCTCCCGCCACCCACAGGGTGGCTGCCCTGGGCCTCCCGCTTCCGGCCTCCCGCCACCCACAGGGAGGCTGCCCTGGGCCTCCCGCTTCCGGCCTCCCGCCACCCACAGGGTGGCTGCCCTGGGCCTCCCGCTTCCGGCCTCCCGCCACCCACAGGGTGGCTGCCCTGGGCCTCCCGCTTCCGGCCTCCCGCCACCCACAGGGAGGCTGCCCTGGGCCTCCCGCTTCCGGCCTCCCGCCACCCACAGGGAGGCTGCCCTGGGCCTCCCGCTTCCGGCCTCCCGCCACCCACAGGGAGGCAGAAGGGGCCGTCTGGCGGCCACAGGGGACTGCGTAGGACGTGGGTCCACCAGGCTGCCTGGGCATCCATCTGTCCCCAGGCCGGGCAGAGATGCCTCTCCACACAGCTCCTTCCAGATTCCCAAGCCAGCCTCATCTCTGTCTGTCTTACATGGGGGGGGGGGGGGGGGGCGGGAGGGAGGGATAAAAGTACAAAGCCAAGCATGAAAGCCTGCGCAGGCTTACATAGAAATTCTCACACCCACCCAGCCGCCCACAGCCACCTTGCCGGCCCAGGTCCAGCGCCCTGAGTCCCAGCAGGGGTCCCTGAGGCCGAGGCGGCCCCTCCCAGGCTGGCTAGGCTCCTAAGAACACATGCTAGCCGAGTACCTGCTTTGAGCACCTTCTTTATTCTGTGTGTACTGGTTGGTCCTGGGACTTGAACTCAGGGCCTAAGTGCTGACCCTGAGCGTTTTGTCCTCAAGGCCAGCCCTCTCCCGCACGAGCCACAGCTCCGCTTCCTGTTTTGGGGTGGCTCATTGGAGATAAGAGTCTCACAGACGTTCCTGCCCGGGCTGGCTTCAAACTGCGATCCTCAGATCTCAGCCTCCTGAGGAGCTAGGATGACAGGTGAGCCACCAGTGCCTGGCTAAGAACCTTCTAGAAAGTAGCTCCTTCATGCATTTCTCAAGTGTTAACTGAGCACTACCCCAGGGTATTCCTCACTAGAGCACAATGGCCAGAAGGAAGGTACACTGAGCCCTTCTGAGTGGCCCCAGGAACAAAGCCAAACCCACACGCTAACAGCAGTCATGGAGGGGAAGTGTGAGGATGGGGGGGGGGTGAGGCGGGGTCACAGGCAGCTGGACCTGCGGGGCCTGGAGGGGTTCTAGGCAGCGCGGGCAGGGGGCAGCTTCATGAGCCCCTCCCCCCCGTGCTCCCCCTCCTCCTCCCCACACACCCACCCCCTGGGCACCTACCCAGCCACTCGTTGAACTTCTTCACCTCGCTCGGAAGCCCCAGCTCCGTGAAGTCCCCGGCGTGGATGAGCACATCGCCGTAGGGCATCTGGACGGGGTCTGTCCTCGAGTGCGTGTCCGAGACGCACACGAAGCGCGTGTAGCCCGGCGGCTTGGGGGCGTCGTGAGGCACGGGGTCCACCCTGCGGGGAGCAGAGTCCAGTCACAGAGCTGCAGAGCTGGTGGGGAAGGGGGCCCCAGGGCGGGGCCCACGCGGGAGAGGGTCCCTGGGAGGAGGCCCATGATGGAGGGAGTTGGCGGGGGGGAGGGGGAGGGGGCAGGCCCAGAGCTGTGCGCAGGTCAGACCCAACACCTTCCCTGGGGCCTGATCTGGACTCTAAGCCACTAGCCAGGCAGGGCACTTGTGCCCGAGCCTCAGTTTCCCCTCTGTGGCACGGGGAGTGCCACATGGAGTGGGTACAGGGGCGCTGTGTTGTCACAGCCCCCACCCCGCTTGCCTCCCTCACTCCACGCAGCAATAACCTAGCCCAGCAGACACTGCCTGTCTGTCCAGGTTCTCCAGCCGGTCTGTCTGTCTATAAAATGGGCCTCCAAAGGCCGGGTGTCCCCTGTGGAGGGCGCTGCGCCCCTGACTCGGGGCTTGGTAGGAGAAGGGCATGGAAGAATGACGGAACTCAGGGAGAGGCAGCAATGTTTCGGAGCTGAGGCCCCAGTGGAAGCCAGGGGTGAGCGGGGCCCCAGCTCCACTGCGGGCACCCTGGGGTGACTTCTAAACTGAACACGTGGCCCGGTCTACATGTCTGCAGAATGGAGCTTTCTTCCCAGGCTAGAACACTCTGGATGCTTTTTGCTTGTTTTTTGGTTGCTTGTGGGGCTTGAACTCTGGGCCTGGGCGCTGTCCCGCAGCTCTTCAGATCAAGGCGAGCGCTCTACCACTTGAGCCACAGCCCCACTTCCGGTTTTCTGGTGGTTCATTGGAGATAAGAGTCTCATGGACTCTCCTGCTGGCTTTGAACTGTGATCCTCAGATCTCAGCCTCCTGAGTAGCTAGGATGACAGGTGTGAGCCACCAGTGTCCGGCTACGTACAAGCACACGTCGGCATACGTCAGCTGTTCCTCCCAGGAGGCTCAGGGGCTGGTGGAGGCAGAGCAGGGCCCGGTCCCATGCAGCCTGCTCCTCCCCGCCCCACGGCTCAGTGACTGGGCCCAGAACCAGCGCAGTGACACCTCCACGGCAGCCCCTCGCTCCAGAGCTGCGCTTACATCTAATTATGCGGCAAACCAAAAGCGGCACCGTACCACTTACATAAATACTTTTAAAGACATCTTTCTAATTATCCTTTTTTTTTTTTCCAGACAAGATACTCGGAGGAAATTTAATTACAGAGGTGCTCTGGGCGCTAGTGTGCGGGCTCAGGGTACCGATGTCACCATGGGGAGGGGGGCTGTCCGTGACCCCCTTGTGGGGGCTGATAAGACAAGACAGACTCCCAGCAGCCCAACTGGAGAAGAGACCCCCGGGAAGGCGCCGGGCTGTGCCCCTCTCCTCAGTCGCCCGACACGGCCCGCCCTGACACCCCTGCGCCCAGCCCTGAGCTGGGGGTGCAGGGAGGGGACACAGGGATGGGCCAGGCCTGGTCACCACCCACCGGGAACCCGTCCATTGATGGCAGACAACACACAGGGTCACACTGTGATCATAGTCCACACAAGGGCTGGTGTCTGGAGGAGTCCCTGACCTGGTGTGGATCCTTCTAGAAGCTCCCAGCAGGAGGCAGTCTGAGGTAATGTGAAAACTAACACTTCCCTCCCAGTACTTCCCACCTCTCCTCTGCCCTCTGGGAACCACCCTCCACACACACCCCCAGTGCCTCTTCCCCAAGATGGAGGGTCTTTGGGGAGCTAGCTGGGCCTCAACTGTGTCCTGGCGTTCTATCACCCACGCCACAGCCCCATTCCCGGCTTTCTGATGATTAACCAGAGACAAGAGTGTGACTGACTTTCCTGCCCAGGCTGACTTCCAACTGCAATCCTCAGATCTCAGCCTCCCTGAGGAGCTAGAATTAGTAGCACTCAGGTCTGTGTGTGGGGGGGTGTCCTATGTCTCTGTCTCTCTGTCTCTTTTCTGTCTCTCTGTCTCTGTCTCTGTCTCTGTCTCTTTCTCTGTCTCTCTCTGTGTATCTCTGTCTCTCTGTCTCTCTCTCTCCTTCTCATCTTTGAAGATGCCACAGGGTGACAAAGACCAAGTCACAGAGACAGCGCTGGGAGAGGCAGGGAAAAGGAGGCCACCCCAGCGTGGCCTGGGGCCTAGAGAATCCACTAGTGGAGCCCCACGTCCAACCACAGGCAGCCAGGGTGGAGCCTGCTGTTGGAGGGAGAGTTCTCTGACTACCCGGCCCCCAGGCTCCCGCACTCGGTGAGGATGCAAACGCTGCAATCCCCAGAGAGAAGCACAGAGGCTCCTTCCCGCACCTTCCCTTCCCACACCGTCCCCTCCTGCACCGTCCTCCGGCTGTCCAGTGAGGAACACAACTGGCAGCGTAACCGCACTGATTTCCACAACTGCACACACCGCGCGCTCACAGCGCACGCGTTCACACCCAGCCCTCCCAGCAGCCACAGAAGCAGCAAGCTCTGGTACCGGTGAGGAAACAGGCCGGGAAAGGCTGACTGGCGCACAAACTCCACGCTGGGGGCTGGCGGGGCTAACATCAGACGCTACTTTTCTAGATCTGACCTGGTTTCCTCCCATGGTTCCGTGGTCAGATGCTTCTAGAAGGGCTCCGGAGTGCCAGGCACCCGGTGGGCGTGAGGGGCGCTGCCTGCAGAGAGGACGCCCGCCCAAGGAGCTCCAGAAACCCACCTGAGCTTATAAAGGAAGAAAGACAGCTGAGCAGAACCAGGGAAAGGAAGGCCGTCAGTGGGCTCCTGGATCCAGCCGTGCCTGAAGCTAGCACGTTCGCTAATTACATAAGCCAGTGTGGGACTCCTGACACCTGCAGCGACAAAATCCCAGCTAAGACCCGAGTCCCATTTGTGCCCAAGAGCCTAAAGGATGGAATCTGAACAACAAGAATTTGGGTACTAACTTCCACATCTTGTGACAAGAAGAAGAAACGAAATGTAAAAAGCAAACGGATGATATTCTACAGGGACCAGACATAAGGCAAGGAAACAAATGTGGGCTGGGTTTTCCCCCCTCTATCTTGAAGCCAAATCTAACTTGCCCGAGGCCTCTGCCTGCTGGGGTAGCTCAGAGCCCCGAAACCTGCCACCAGCTCTCCCTCCACCCCCAACAGAGCACAGAGGCAGCCCCGGAACGAAGACCCCGGAAGACCCCGGCTGAGCCTCACCCAGCCATTCTCAGAGCCCAGCCTCCACAGCCAGCTCTGCTTAACTGGAGTGCGTCTGGACCACCATGACCCCTTCCCAGCCCCTCTCTCTGCCTGTCCTTGGCCTGTCTGCCGCCTTTCTTCCCCAGCACTGTGCTAGGCACTAGGTCTCCAATCCCAGCTTCTGAAGAACAGGTGCCTGAGAAATCGTCCCAGAGGAAGGCAGGAGCCCAGACTGCACACCTGCCCCGGGCGGGGCCGGGGACGGGTGGCCTGGCCGCTGAAGGCTGCCCTGAGGAGGGGACCCCAGAGCGAGGTCTGAAGAACAGGTGGGCACGGTGTCGGAGAAGCAAAGGAAGCAGGGATTGGGGAGAGGGAGATGTTGGACACAGCCAGTAGCTTCTGCTCTGCCCTCTGCCCCCACACAGAGCCCTGCCCCTGGTGCTGAGTGCGTCCCCAACTCTACATTCTCTCCTCCTGAAGCCTCTGCTTCCTCCTGGTAAGAGACCAGGGGCCGGGAATGAGGGACAGCGAGCTTCTTCCTAGCCTAGCTCGCCCGTCCTCTCTGGGTTTGTGTTGCCAGTTCCAGGACTTGAACTCAGAACCTCACGCTCTTGATCGGCTTACTTGCTCAGCTGGCACTCCACCACTTAAGCCATTCCCTTCAGGCATTTTTTTGCCTGTCCTGGGGCTTGAATGCAAGGCCTGGGCACTGTCCCTGTATTGTTTCTGTTGTTGATATTGTGTCTCAGGGCTAGTGCTCTACCACTTGAACCACAGCTCCACTTCCAGCTTTTTGCTGGTCAGCTGGAGGTAAGAGTCTCATAGTCCCCATGAGACTCCTGCCCTGGCTGGCTTTGAACTTCAGTCCTCAGAACTCCATCTCCCAAGTAGCTGGGATGATAGATAGGAGCCGCCAGCACCCAAGTCTGAGCCATTTTGGGTTTGGGCTGGTAAACTGGAGATGGAATCTAGCGAACTTTTCTGTCTGGGCTGGCTTCGAACTGCAAGCCTCCAGACAGCCTGATGACAGGCATGAGCTGCTGGCACCGGACTTCTCACTACATTCCCTAGGACCCAGCACAGGCCAGGGGCACAGGGCGGGGAGGGGGGGTCTTTAAAAGGACAACTCATGTGTCCACCAAGGTCCCTGCTGCAAGGTGGAGAGAGGAGAGAGGCTGCGCGTCATGTCCCGAAGCCCCGCCGCGGCCACCTGCAGGGGAACCTGACCGGGAACACACCTGCGCATCTTCTCAGTGACCACAGGGTGAGGCTTGCCCACCCAGGGCTGGGGCCTGGGGCCTGGAGGGCCTTGCTGCCCCCCCCCCACCGCACATCCCAGCGGGGAGACCCACACCCAGAGGCCCGGTTACCAAGATTCATGGCTCAGCACCGGCAGCCTGGCTACCGGTACGGTCTCTGGGGCAGCTGCATGAATCACTCGCTCCATCGGGGGCCACATCCGCACTGTCACTGTTGTTATTAAACATAAATTGTGGATTTATCCAACAAGGCCCCTGGCTCCCTCACCTCAGAGACAAAGCCCAGAGCAGCGATAAAACACGTGCCAGGTGCGATGTCTCAGCCCTCACCAGCTCGCCTCCCAGGGCTCAAGGCAGGAGTCTGCACGAAGGGGAAGGCGGTAGCCCCGCCCCTGAGCCCACTCTTGCTTCATGCAGTTTGGCACAACATTTGTATTTCAAAGCGAGCCCTGTCTGGTCCCCAGTGGGCCCGGAGTCCCGTTTTCTATGGTAGTTGGGACCATCTCTGTCTGGAAGGCGCCAGTGGGGAGTGGTCCCCACTAGAGGGGAGCCAGCTGGGCCACAGGAAAGCCACTACGCTCTGTCCCCACCACACCTCGGCTACCAGTGTCACATGCGATGAAGGCCACGCCTTGTTGGCACATTTTCTGTCTATACCCACCTGGAGTGCGTGCTGGGCGCGCACAGGGGCCCCGCATTTGCGCTGAGCACAGGCAGGGGCTTCCCTGTGCTCACCGCCCTGCATCAAGCTCGGAGCCCTGGTCCACCACGTGCTCTGAGTACCTGCCCTCTGCCTGGTCCAGCTCTGTGCACCCTCACCTACTGCCTTCCCCCGACAGGGGAAACTGAGGCACCCTACCCTTGAGACAGCCCAGGGCCTGAGTTCCTAGCCAATATACTACCTGGCTGCTCCCAGAGATCCTGAGTGGATAAATGGGTGGGTAGGTGAAAGGATGGATGGATGGATGGATGGATGGATGGATAAATGAGTCAATGGATGGATGGATGGATAAATGAGTGGATGGATGGATGGATGGATGGATGGATGGATAAATGAGTGGATGAATGGATGGATGGATATATGGATGGATGGACAGACGGACGCAGGAGCCAGGCTCGGCAGGGAGGACGCTTTCCCAGGGCCGGCCCACCACCTTCCAGGCCCTTCCCCTGGTGAACATTCTGCCTGCACTCTTCCCCAACGGCCCAGGGCTGGGGGTAGAGCAGTAGAGCAGCCCCCACGCTACCAAGTGAGCCAGAATTCGGGGACCCCCGTGACGCCTTCTCTAAGCGATCCTCATGATGACGGGGTCTTCCCAAGGGACCATGGCTGTACCCCACGGGTCATCTGACAGAGCGGGGGTCCAGGATGGCTTCCACAGAGCCCAGTGTCTGGGCTCGGCCCCCTGCGCCTGCCCCAGGGCCTCCCCCTCCCCACCTCTGTATGGGCTCAGACCCCAGACCCCGCACAGGGGCCGGCCCAGAGGCCGCACACACACGCATGGAGGCGGGCCCGCTGCGGACACCCCAGCCGAGGACGCTGGGAGGCCGAGCGCGGACGCGCAGGCCGGCAGCCTGAGCCGCAGGGCAGCTCGCACGCAGGCCGAGCTGCGGGCTCCCCTGGGCACCCTGGGGGTCTTCCATCAGAGCCCCCTGTGGGGGCAGGGCCCTCTAGACCTGCGTGTAATCATCTCCACTGCCCACGGGAGGGCACAGGAGGGCACGGAGGGCATGGGAGGGCACGGAGGGGTGGGGAGAAGCGCTGACCCCCAGCGAAGGTTGTGGCCTGCCGTGGTGGTCATCCCCTCCCTTCTCTGGGACTCAGTGTCCCCATCCACACAAATGAGAGCACGTGCCACTGCTGGAACTCAGTCCCCACGGACCCGTCTGAGGACATGGGCTCCGGGCTGCCAGAACCTCTGACCCAATCAAGCAAAAAAAGCCAGGGGCTGGCTTTCTCTGTGAATCACCTCTTTTTTCCCTCTTTCTGGTGCCGGTCCTGGGGCTTGAACTCAGGTTCTTGCCGTATCCTCAGCTTGCTTTCTTTCTTTCTTTCTTTTGCCTCTCCTGGGGCTCAGGACCCGGACACCATCTCTGAGCTTCTTTTGCTCAAAGCTGGCACTCTATCACTTGAGCCACAGTGCCACTTCCGGCTTTTTCTGTGTATGTGCTACTGAGGAATCCCCAGGGCTTCATGCATGCTAGGCAAGCACCCTACCACCAAACCACATTCCCAGCCCATTACTCAGCTTTCTTATTCATAGCTGGTGTTCTACAACCTGAACCATGCCTCCAGTCCTGCTTTTTGCTAATTAATTGAGGACAGAATCTCTCAGACTTTCCCGCCTGGGCTGGCTTTGATCTATAATTCTCAGACCTGGGCTTCCTCTGTAGTAGGGCCACAAGCTGGTGGCCGACGTCATTTCCCAATATTTGGGAAACCTTCTCCAGGCCAAATCAAATAGGGTAAGGGGCCAGCGTGGGTCCTGGGGCCGACCGCCGGCAACTTCCATGCCGGTCAGAGCAGTGTGCTCCGTCCACGAGCCACCCACGGAGCCGTCCCAGCCCCAGCCCGGGGACCCCGGCCCCCACTTACATCTGCACGTGCGGCGGCTGGAAGCGGCCCTGGTTGATGTTGTAGAAGGTGAAGGCCTGCGTGGGGTTGGAGCTGTACTCGTCCACCTCGATGATGAGCCGGTTGTGCAGGGGCCGCCGGGCGGCCAGCGCGTGGGACTGCGAGAACGCCATGCCCAGGCCGCACGGGAGCAGGGCCAGCGCCTCGGCCTTCAGGACGCCGGCGCCCCACCTAGAGCGCCACATGGGCCTGCGCCGCAGCCGGCCGCCTGGGCATCTCCTGCCTCCGCCGCCGTTGCTGCAGCGGGCACCGCGGCCCCGGCCCCCGCCAGACCTGCCAGCGCGCTGGGGAGACGGAGCAGAACGTGCGACAGTTAATCTGTTTGTGATTTGCTTTATTTAATGTCAGACGAAGATTTAGGAAGAGGGAGGGGAGAGGAACACACACGCACGCACACACACGCGCACACACACGCACAGTCGTACAGCTCAAAAACTCATTACAAATCTTTCCGACTCAGCAGTTTGATGAATATACTTTGGTAAAAAGAAAAGGGAGGGGAGGGGACGAGGAGAAACACACACTCAGCCCGCAGAGCCGCGGACACGTGCGCGCCTGGGCCGACATGTTCAAACACTTGAGACGTTTCTGGAGCTTTCCACCAAGTCCTCCAGGCTCACGGGGCGACAGCTCGCTGATATTTTGTAAACAGGGAAGTTAAGTTTTACTGTTCAGAATTGGGGGGCAGCAGACTCCCTCCCCCAACCCCACTCCCTTCATGCAAACCCCCAAAGACACCCACACAGGCCCCCACCCATACCCCAGCAAGCCTGGGCAGGCAGGGAGAAAATTCCTTCTTCTCTACCAGTTTAGCCTCCAGGTAGCTCTCAGCGACACCCAGAAATGGGATTTTCCCAGACTGGAGGCCGTGCACCCCTCAGCTCAGTGGGGGGGGAGACAGAAGGGAGAAGGGAGGAGGGGCAGGGGCGGGGGGGTGGGGAGAGAAGGACACCTCCTCTCCCACCACTACCCCCCAATCTGAGTCCCACAGTCCCCATCCGGTGCACCCTTGAATTCACCCTAATCCCAGCTGGTGAACCCTGTCATTTCTTTTTTTTTTTCTTTCACTTAAAAGTGTAGTTTGTATTTAAATTTCTGGACCAAAATGCCCTTCTCGAAGATTCCAGCCCAGCTTGTAGGAACTTGGAAATTCAGCAATATACACACACATACACACACACACACACACACACACACACACACACACACACACACACACAGATCCTACCCAACCAACCCACACACTCAGAGATACAGCCAATGCCTGCTTTTAAACTGTCAATTTTCCTTTCTTTTTTTAATTAAATTTTTTAAACCATACAAGTGGGTAATACTTGAAAAAAGACATTAAAAAAATCTTTGTTTGGGGCCACAAAAAGCCTCCGATGGTTCCAATTGCACTGTCTTTAGCCAAGGAGAAAATAATGTAATTTAACATCTTCCTGGACAGTTGTGTCCTAATCAAAAAACAACAACAACAAAAAATCCTAGCTTATGTGCTCGAAAGAAGAATCGACAATGAAAACAAATTAGATTAGGAAAATGACAAAAATTAGAGAACATTTAATTATGTGCTAAAGAAATGGGTTATTAATTTTTTAAAATCATCTCCATACAAGGTAAAATAAAATAGCACACATGCACACTGGCTACCCCCCAACAAAAACTGCACCCTAATTTTCAATACACATCTTCCTTTAATTAGAAAGAAGAGAGAGAGAGAGAGAGAGAGAGAGAGAGAGAGAGAGAGAGAGAGAGAGCCTTCTTTCCTTCTTGGTCACTGCTAACTGAGTGGCGGCCTCGGGGTGCAGACCCCCTCCCACTCCAGCCCCCAAGACTCACAGTCAGCCTGTGCCACCTACAACTGCCACCAGACCCTGAGGAGCCCAAGGAGGCCACAGGTCACCAGACACCAAGCCCAAGGCTCCCCTGCCCTTGGATGGGGAAATCGGGGGACCCTAGCACCCCGACACTGTGCTGCATGACGTCATCCCCTCACAAGCCTCGGCTCCCTCTTCGGTACCAGATTTGAGGGGAGGAGGTCACACCCCCCTCCCGAGGCAGACGTGGGGCTGAGGGAGCCCGGGAAGGCCTGGCGGACTCCGAGGGTCTGGCGGGCACTCTGCTGCTCAGTGGGTCCAGCCTGCGTCCGATGCCAGCCAGTGCGGCCCGGGAGCTGGACACCCGGCTGGACACGGGGGCGGGCGGGGCCAGGGGCGGGCCATTCAAATGCATGCTGGGCACGTCACACCTGCCTGCTGGCCCCGTCCACCCCAACCTCCGGCCGGGCGCATGGTCTGGCCTGCCCACACGGGTGGCTGGGCCCATCGCCCCCTGGGATCTTGTGCCCCAAGCCCTCAGCCAGAAGATGCCATCCAGTCCTCCTGTCCGATTCCAGTACTTCACGGGGAGGGGCTCTCTTTCATGCTCACCACCAGGGAGGCAGGCATCTGCCTGGCCCATCTCCCGCCCGCACAGGGAGCCATTCAGGTTCAGAGCCAGGCCGCCCGGCTCCCAGGGCCCAGCATCTTCCTCCCGGACCCCTCTGGCCTCCCTCCAACTGGCCATCACCTCTCACCCCGTGCCTCTCAGCAAGGATGAGGGCTGGACCTTGGCCCTGTTGGGAGATGTGTGAGGAGCCGCTGGGGGCAGGGCCTGCGGCCACCCATCCCTGTGAGGTCACCGCCCTGTCGGCCTAAGCTTAAGGAACCAGAGGCTGGGGTTCCTCGTCGCCTCCTGAAGGTGAGAGGGGATGTGCGGACTGCTTGTCCGGCTCCCAGCACGTGCTACTGCTCCATTAGTGTTAGCGCTCTCGTCCATACCACCCCAGCACCCACCAAACACCGATCAATGTTAAATTGCGCATGCATGGAAAGAGGAAGGGAAGAGGGAGGGGTCATGAGTGGGTGGATAGACGGGGAAAGTATGGACAGAAAGATGAGTGGATGAGCCAGGAGCCAGTGGCTCATGCCTGTAATTCCAGCTACTCAGGAGGCTGAGGTCTGAGGATCACGGTTCAAAGCCAGCCCAGGCAGGAAAGTCTGTGAGACTCTGATCTCCAATAAACCACCAGAAAATCGGAAGTGCTGCTGTGGCTCAGGTGGTAGAGCACTAGCCTTGAGCTGAAGAGCTGAAGGACAGTGGCCAAGCCCAGAGTTCAAGCCCCATGACAGAAAGAAAGAAAGAAAGAAAGAAAGAAAGAAAGAAAGAAAGAAAGAAAGAAAGAAAGAAAGAAAGAAAGAAAGAGAGAGGGGGGAGGGAGGGAGGGAGGGAGGGAGGGAGGGAGGGAGGGAGGGAAGAAAGAGAGAGAGAGAAAATTGTGTGTATGGATGGGTGGAGTAATGGATGATGGACTGATGGATGAGTAGATAGTGGATAGATGGATTGATTGACGGATGATGGATGGATGAATGGGTTAATTGATGGATGGATGGATGAATAAAGGATAGATGGTGGAGTGATGGATGGACTGATGGATGACTGATGGATGGATGGATGATGGATAGATGGATGGACAAATGGATGATGGATAGATGGATTGATGATGGATGGATGGATGGATTAATTGATGGATAGATGGATGGATGATGGATGGACTGATTGATGGTTGATGGATGGATGGATGGATGGATGAATGAATGATGGATGAATGAATGAGTGAATGATGGATGGATGGATGGTAGACAGACAGTAAGTGTCTAGACAGACTTCTTCCCTACCATCCCCTTGCAGGCCCAGAAGAGGGTGAGGATCCAGGTTGTTCATCCTGTGGAGCCCAGATTGCCCTCGGCCTCAGCAAGGGGGCTGACCACCCTGGTAGAGCTGGGGGGCGGTGAGAGAGCAGTCTCCCCTCCCACAGGCCGGCCAGCCCCGCCCACCCCTGCCCCAGGGTTCCCGGTGCAGCCAATGGGAAGCCAGGCTGCACACCGGGAGCCAGGCAGGGAGAGAGGCGGTGAGCAGAGTGCCGGAGACACCAGCTCCGTGGTGAAGCGCTGCGTTTCACACTGAGGAGTTCACAATGGGAACACGGAGCGCAGAGCCTGCTTTTAATGCCCATTTAATATTTATGGAGATGCGGCACCAGCCACGGGGCGACAGCACGCATCCTCGGGGCCTGCGGGGGGTGGGGTGGGGGGCGTGTCTCCCACAGCATCACACCTGGTCCACGAAGCCCACAGCCCCCTTGCGCAGAGGCCGCCCGGCGCGCAGCCCGGCACGCAGCCCAGCGCCCCAGCCCTGTTCTTGCTGGCCCCAAGGGGGCAGAGCCTGGATGAGAAGCCAGTAAATAGCTGAGGGCTTCAGACAATGATACACACACTGGTGATGGTTGTCACGGACACCTTCAACACGGGTAAAAAGGAAGGAGGACTCGCCTAGACCTGGGGGAAGGAGAACCAAGGCAGAGGGAATGGCAAGTGCAAAGGTCCTGAGGCAGAGGCAGCAGCCGCGAGGGTCCTGCTCTTATGGGGCCTGCGACCGCCCCTCGCATGCTTCTGCAGTTGGAGCTGCTCAGACTCCGCCTCAGGCGCCGCCGTGCTGGGGCAGGCCGGGGCAGCACTCAGCCTCTCTGCTTCTGTTCCCTCCTTCCTTTCCACTTGGGGTGACAGCCTGCTCCTCCAAAACAGCCCAGGAGCCCAGGTTGGAAGTTCCAGCCCCCCTCCCCCCCCCCCCCCGGCCCGGCCTGACATTCACTGAGAACTTTCTCCTCCGTGTTCCCTGTGCCCTTCTCAAGTTGCATCCTCTTGGGAGATGCTGCTCTTTGTTTCCTCTCACAGGGGGTCTTCTCCAGCAAGGACACCGGCTCCCAGGGGAGCTGGAGGCTCAGGAGGTGCCAAAGCCACTGAGTCACAGAGGCACCCAAAGCCCGTGCCCCGGCGCTCCCCGAGCTTCTCCGGGCCACGCCAGACTCCGCAAGGAGCACGGCGAAGGGCACGCGCCCCTGCTGTTCCCGGGGTTCCCCGGCCTCCCCCCAGACCCAGACCCAGAGCCAGCCACCGTCAGGGAGAGTCGGCCACACAGAGCCTCCTGCCCCTGCACCCCAGTGCCTAGATGCCCGTTCATTACCCGGCTTGTGCAGGGCACCCCGAGGACCTCTGTCCCCCAGCCCCGGCCAGTGCCCCCGTCACTGCTCCCCGCAGACCTCTCACAGCCCTGCGGGAAGCCGGCTGAGCCCCTCGCTCCCGCCTCGCTCCCGCCTCGCTCCGCACGCACACAGTCCCCGTCCTTCGCACGCAGTCCCCGTCCTTGCTGCCCCGGGGGCGGCTGACATGCTGCCCCGCCTCCCTCTGGCTAGTGTCCGTGGGCACTGACCAGTCCCTCCGCACCCTGCCCATCCTCTGGGCCTTGCCTGCTCCTGGGCCCGTGAGACAGGAGCCCCCTCCTGGCCTGGGGCCCCCAGGAGCAGCAAGTCCACCCCGGCCCCTGGCGGTGCCCAGCCAGACCCAGGAAGGAGAGCCTGAGAAGGGCCCAATTCACACCCACAGCCCATCGAGTGGGCTTTGAGACAGAGACGCCAAACGGGCCTGGCATGCAGCCGCCTGGGCGCGGGGTGCAGGCTGCACCCCCACAGGTTCCCCACTGCCTGGCCTGTGGCATCCGCTCTGCCCCCAAGGCCGCCTGGGCTCCGGTCCACCAGCCCCAGGCCGCCCTCCCAGTCTCCTCTCCTCTCTCGGAAGTTCTGACTTGGAAGGTAAAGGTCATGACCTCTGACCAAAGCCACAGTGGAGCCTTTCAAGGCCCACAGCCACCGACGTCCTAGCACGCACACACGCACGCGCACATGTGCACCATCCGCACGCCTTCCACAAGATCTGAGGCAGAGACACCGCTGGGTCACCGCTCGGTCCAGCCCGTGAGGGCACGGGACGGACTCAGATTCCCGGAGACAGCACCACCGCCTGGCTACCACACTGCCAAGAAGTTTGACCACGATTCCCGGCACACCTCTGCTCTGGCGCCTCGCTGCACCCTGAACTGTGAGCTGGGGGGGCACGTGGAGACCGCACACACACACACACACACACACACACACACACACACACACACACACACACACACACCTCTGTAACCAGCCATCCCAAAGCCCAGCCAACCACGCTCAGCCTCCAGCTCAGAGCTGCAGGGAGAGGGCCATGTGGAGAGGCTGCGGCTGTAACATGCCCAAATGTCACAGGGAAAACAATACCAGAAACAACAACAACCACCACCACCACCACCCGGAGCCTCCCCGCCGAGGAGATACCGTTTCACAGACAGGCACCGAGGAACGGAGACGTGGGAGGAGCTGGCTCAGAAGTCATGCTTCCCAGACAGGCTCAAAATCACTCTACATCCCATTCCCTTCCCTTGTTCTGCCTGAAAATAAGCAGTTGATCTGTTAAGTTTTCAAAAGGGAAAAAAAGAAAAAGGAAAGAATTAAAAAAAAAAAAAAGGAAAATTCAAAGAAAAGGAAAAAAGAAGCCATAACTCAATGCCAAGGGGGTGAGACCCTGTCTCCCAATGTCCGGAAAAAAATCAGAGTCTCCCATCCGGTCTCTGCCGACCGAGCACTGCAGAGAAAGAGATTCCCAGCCAGCACCGGTCCGAGCGGCTCGAGCTGAAGGAGCTAAGGGCTGAGCAGAGGAAAGAATCCACAAACACAGTGGAAATCAGCCCATGTTCCTTGAGAAAGGAATCAAGCCCAAAGTGACTTTAAAGCATTTACCACTTAAAAACCTTTTAGCAGGGCCCATTTTGAATGATGACGACATGATTTTAAATTACACTTTCTAATCCCTCGCCCACCCCCAGTCAGTGGCTGCCGCTTCATTTTCCAATTACATACTTTTATTTCAGAATGATGAAGAGTGCTACTTACTGGATCATGTCCTGTCGGCCGCAAATAGCTGCTCACTTATTCCCCTAATTTTAGATCGGGATTCAAGTCAGTTTACCCAATGCACCTTCAGAATCTGAGTCTCCTCCATTCCTTCCCACATAGAATGAAGCAAGACCTTGGGGGGGTACAGAGCCCCCCCAGCCTGGCCCCCAGAGGAACAGGTTTGCAAACCAGTGCTCCGCTCCAGGAATTATTATAATTCTATACCCGCCTAGTAATGAGCAATCACATAAATAATAGTGAGGGGACCGGTTTTCCTTCTGCGAAGTGATATGTCCTCGCTTTCAAAACCAAGCTTGGGAGGCTCCACCTGTCTGTGGGGTTAGGAGGAGAGACTGCCCAGATCTGGCTCCACTCTGCACATGGACAGACCCACACAGGGGGACAGAGCGGTCACCGCGGGCAGCTTGCTCGCCATAACCCTCCCCCACAGCTCCCCAACTCCACCCCCGCCCACAGCAGTAGGGTCTTAGTAACTCAATGTTCAAACCCAACGTGGAGGCTGGGGGGCTGGGGGGGGGGAATTACAGATCTCTATGAAACAGATGTCACCAAAACAAAAATGAAGCCAGAAGTACGGTAATTCCACGTCAGATCTCAGATCCGGGGGTTAGCCATTTTTCCAATCAGCTCAAGTGTATTTTTTTTTTGACTCACAGAGGAATTCACATTTAGGCATTTGACCCCAAAGTATTAACTACTATTCATGAAAGCCAAACTTACAAAAGCCAAACTCCATTCTCCACCGGCGCCGGCCTTGCACAAGGAGGCCAGAGCAGGTTTGGGGTGCAGGAAGGAACGTGGCCTCTTCCTTGAAGGCTGCAACCACACACACACACACACACACACACACACAGAGCCTCATTAGGAGGCAGCAGGCAGGGAGGGGCGTGTATGGCGCAGGTAGTGGGCCGTTTATTGTACAGGAAATGCAGGGTGGGAAATGCAGAATTACTCGGGGCAGGGAGACCCTGTACCCGCTCGCCCAGTGAGATCCTCAGGCACCGCCACCGCCTCAATGCGGTGAGACTGGCACAGGCCAGAGTATTTTCATGCACATTAATGCTGAGCCTCAAATTCTTCTTGGGAAAAAGGTAGGCAGTGCACAAGTTATACGGAAGAAAATAAGGCTGCAAGTATAGACCAGACTGGTGAGAAGAGCAAAGCGTTCATGCCTGGCTCTGAACTGGATTCAGATGGAGAACAACCACAGGAGAGGGTGTGTGTGTGTGTGTGTGTGTGTGTGTGTGTGTGTGTGTGTGTGTGTGTGTGTGTGTGTGTGTGTGTGTGTGTGTGTGTGTGTGTGTGTGTGTGTGTGTGTGTGTGTGGTGTTTTTCTCTTTTTAACTATAGCTGTTTCGCTGTGTGATGAAAAGCATCAGGGCCAAGTTCATGGCCATGAAACCCTTGGAAGCGTCTTTCTCAGAAAGGCAGGGCAACATCTCAAATCCCCTGTGTGCGTTCAGGAATCATACACATAATCTGAATTTGTGGAGAAGGTTTAATGCAAAGGAGCTGCCGCCTCGCCTCGTTATTTTGAATGGAACAGGAGCAAAACCAAGCTTCCTCTCACGCGGGTGGGGGAGTGGGGAAGTCGGGGGAATCCAAACAATGAGAACAGGTCTCTAATTTCTACCTGACACAACTTTCCACATAGGAGATTCTTCTTTAAGAGGTGGTGGGGAAGGAGGGGGTGCAATTTGATTTTCTTTCTTTCTCTAGATTGCTTTTGCTTTTTCATGCTTTGGACCCCAAACCATTTCAGGTCAGGCTAGAGAAGGCTGTACATGTCATCAGATGGACCTGCACGGGCCGGGACCGCGGCTGCAGGAATTGTAGAAGGAGCAGGACTGCGGCGATGCAGGTGACGGGTCAGACACCTGGAAATGTGGGCACAGAGCCAGCCCAGGGACCTACACCTGGGCCTGTGCTTCTGGGGACCCCCCCTCACAGACAAGCGGACAGACAGCGGTACCTCCCACCGAATGAACCAGAACCAACAAACCGGCGCCAAGCTTCAGAGAGGACAAGAATGGAAGGAAGGAACGCAGGCAAAGACCCTTTTTTTGTTCCCACTGAGGGAGGGGCGGTGGGAGAGACGTGTCACGCTGTCACTTTAAAGATTTTGACAGACAACCCAGGGGCCACGCAGCAATCCCACCCCGAACGGCAGACTGAACGGCATTCACTAACCTCCACTAATTGTATGTTGTTGTGCGCATACTATTTACTTGTTAAAAGTCTTCGCCCGGCCGATTCAATCCTCTGCCCCTTCTCAGCTGCTGGGGCCTGAGACCGGAATGGCGATGAAAAAGATGATGCGCTTTGCTAAAGGTTTCCTTTCTCTTCCCAAGTCCAGAATGCTGGTTTTCCTCTCTACACGCACCTCCTTCCCTGCAAGCCAGCAAGCATCCTTAATTCCTCGGGCAGGTGGGGGGGAGGGGGTGTCTATGTGCGGGGAACCCGGGAGAAGCCGCCGATGGCTGGGTAAGAAGGCAGCAAGTTCAAGACAGAACAAATGAACTTAAATCACTTTGGTGTAGATAAAGATTTACTAGTCCCATGGGTAGACCAGGAGGAAAAAAAATTAAAGCAGCTTTTCCTCCAATTGAGGATTCCAGACGTTGGTCTGTGTGTTTGTTATGTAGCCGAAACCGTACCACACGCACTCCAAAATGCCCACCTAGCCCTATCCTTCGGGGCCCTAAACTCAGCCCCCGAGCATGGACAGGAGTGGACAGTCCAAGGCCCGTCCTGGGGGGTCAGGTCGGGGGCGCTGGCCTCCACGTCGAGGTGGCAGCCTGAGACCAGCCGTCTCATTCCCCCCAGGTATTCCGACACTCCTGCCGCCCTCGGGAGGAAATGGGAAGACAGTCCCACGCAAAACCACTTCCCAAACATACAATTAAGCCCCCACGCCTGGCTTGTCGCCTTTGACTAGTCGTCAGCCAATGAAAGTGCCCCACGGAGGAGCCCGCACTGCGCTGGATGGCACCATGTCACCGAAATCCATCTTGAGGAAAGAAAAAGGGAAAGACTTTACAAGTGTTGAGGGGCTGCTGCTGGGAACGCGGCGTGCAGCGCCGGGCACTGCAAGGCACGGTGGATTACGCACAGTGCCCGCACGGCAGTCCCCCCAAGACTGTGCCTGGCTCTAGACGAGTCCTTGCACCGCCAGCTCTGAAGCCTGGTTCTCCGGCCTGCCTGCCCCCCCCGGCCCCCCCCCCCCCGCCAAACCCACAGCCCCGGAGGCTCTCCCAGGCCCTGCTTCTAGGCTGGGGTGCAGGGTCAGCACCCATTCCCAGCATTTTCATCTGGTCTCCTTTACCCCCTACTTCTGTCGAGACCAGTCAGGGCATCAGTGGCATTAATACCCACATGACACCCCCTCCTGCCCCACCCAGACAGATCAGTACTCAGCCCTCCCCCCATACCACGCACACACACACACACACACACACACACACACACACACACACACACACACACGCCATTCAAGTCCTGAAAAATCCAGCTCAACCCTTTCACAGCATTCTACTTTTGCTCTCCCAGTTGAATTTCATAATGGTTTGCCACTTCACAAGCAAGCTGGCCTCTGGGCCATTCCATACAGCAGTGGACACCCCAACAGGGTGGCAGCTGAGCCCCTGGAGAGGCACTGGGAAGGACTTCCCAGCTGGAGTGGTCAGCAGGACAGGTCCAAGGCCCAGCTCCTGACTGGGGCCTCTTGACCCCATGCTGCCTGGCTACAACCTCTCGTAACGCTGGGGGGGGGGGGAGGTTGGGATAGGTCCTGGCCCCACACTTGGCAGGCCAGACTTCTGGACACAGCAACCACCCTGGGTACCCAAAGGGGCCCCAGGACACTGCACGGTGTCCACTCCTGGTAGTCGTGGAGAGGCCACACAGGGGCAGAACTAATGGCTCCTCAGCCTGGGTAGTTGGGGCACAGTTGCCCTGTGGCTGGGACCTGTCCCTGTATCCTGGAGTCAGGGCTGAGTGCATGGAAAGGTGGACATCCGGGTGGATGGGTGGACAGGTGGAGATAGGTGGGTGGATGGCTGGGTGGACGGGTGAGTGGACAGGTGGACAGACGGCTGGGTGGACAGCTGGGTGAACAGGTGGACGGATGGCTGGGTGGACAGGTGAGTGGATGGGTGGACGGCTGGCTGGGTGGACGGATGGATGGGTGGATGGCTGGGTGGACAGGTGGACGGATGGCTGGGTGGACAGGTGGACGGATGGCTGGGTGGACGGATAGCGGGGTGGACAGGTGGATGGATGGCTGGGTGGACGGATGGCTGAGTGGATGGATGGCTGAGTGGACAGCTGGGTGGACGGATGGCTGGGTGGACAGGCAGGGATGAAGTTTCCGGCGATTCTGAGCCCCGGCGGCGGCCCGCCCCGCCTCGGAGCCCCCTCGGGCCCCGGGGACCGGGCTATTGTTAACCCCGGGGCCGGCCGCCTCCTCCCGCGCGGGCCCGGCCGGCGGCCACCGGGGAAAAGTTTGGCCGCCGCGGCCCGGGCCGAGCCCCCGCCCGCCGCCCCGGCCGGGCACCGGCGGCCAAAGTAACTTTGCGGACGCCGCGCCCCGCCGAGGGCGTCCCCGGCGCCCGGGTCCGGGCCGCGCCCCGCCGCCGCCCCCCCCCCCGCCCCGCGCGCCCCCCGCGCCCCGCGCCCGCCCCGCCGCGGCCCTACCTGGCCCCGGGCTCCTCTTCGGCGGCCGCGAGCAGCCGCGCGGCGGGGGGCGGCGGCCCGGCGCCCGGGAGGAGGCGCGCGGGGCGGGGGCTCCGGCGGCGGCCGCCTCGCCGCGCGTCCGAGGCTGCGAGTGGGAGCCAGACTCCTCCTTCGGGGGCGGGGGTCCCCGCGCCCCCTCCCCCGCCCGCCCGCCGCGAGCGCCCCGCGCCGCCCCGCCCTCCCCGCGCCGCGCCGCGCCGCCCCGCGCCGCCCAGGCCTCGGCCCGCGCCCCGCCGCCTGCGCCCCGCGGCCTCCCGCGCCGCCCCGGCCCCGGCCCCGGCCCGGCCGGACGCGGGCGCACCGGGCGGGCGCGCTCACCTCCGCATCCGCGCCGCCGCGCCAGGCCGGAGCGGCTCCTTCCGGGGCGCCGGCCCCCCCCAGAGGCCGCGACCCCCGCCCGGGCCGCCCCGCGCCCCGGCCCGCGCCCGGCACGGGTCCGGGGTCTTCCCGCCGAGCGCCCTCTCGAGCTCTCCCGGTCCCCGGCCAGGTCCACCGGCCGCCCCCGCGCTCACCCGGAGACCCACGGCGGCCTCTGGTTTGGGGAGGCCCTGTCAGCAGCGCGGAGCCGGACCTGAACCCCAAGGAGACGCTGGGGTTGAGAGGCTGCGGCCTCCCATCCCGGGCCAGGGCCGGAGGTCCCTCAGAGCCCGGGGGGAGGGGGGCACATGGGGCCTGGGACTGGGGGGGAGGGGTGCACAGGGCCTGGGACTGGGGGGAGGGTGCACAGGGCCTGGGACTGGGGGGTGGGGGGTGCTCAGAGCCTGGGCCCCAGGGGGAGGGGGGCGCATGGGGCCCAGGACTGAGGGGGAGGGGGCACAGGGCCTGGGACTGGGGGGGAGGAGGGCACAGGGCCCGGGGCAGTGGGGGGGTGCACACAGAGTCTGGGGTGGCCAGGACACAGACCCCTGTGGCCTCCACGTCCCCTACTGAGAAGGAGTTGAGAGGTGCCATCTCAGGCCCCTCAACCAGTGCCCGCGGAGACCTCTTCCCCACACCCTCACCCCCAGGGCCCTACAGTCTTCTCCAAGGACACCGGGTAGACACCCCAAGCTGGGCCCGCTTCCAGAAAAGCCCAGCCTGGCACTGGGAAGACAGGGAGTGGCTTCATGAAGGTTGTTGATGCCCGGTGGGAGAGGACAGAGCATGGAAAGGCTTTCCTCGCAGAGGACCGGTGTGGGCAAAGGCCTGGGTGGGTTTGGGGTGAATTCTGCCTTAGGGGGTGTGGGGGAGGAAAGCAGGAAGAACAAAGGGAAGAAGGATAGCTGGGCCAGCACTAGCCTTGTGGCTTGGCCGAGAGGATAGACTTCAGTCAGGAGCCAGGGAGCCACAGACAGTGCTGTGGGACTGGGCCAGGCCTTTGCTGGAGCTAGGGGGCAGGGGCGGGGGGAGAAGGGGCTTCTGCTTCCTTGTTTCAGGACCCACTTTCCTGCGCCCACACGCGGCCAGGTCCCAGGCTCCCCCGGAACACCCCTTTCCTTCAGCTGCATCTTCACCTGTGTGGCGACCCCGGGGAGCTGACCTCAGGAGTGGCCGTGTCCGCCTGGGAGGCAGGCTTGCGCGCCATGTCTCAGACCCCACGGCCACCTGCCCAGGACAGGCCACCATTCGCGTCCCTCCCCCGCATGCACGCTTTGGGATGCTGAAGACTTGGCCGTCCTGGCCCCTGGGACGAAGGCGGGGAAACCCCTGCAACTCTGCTTCTCCAGTGTGTGGCTCTGTGGCCTTCAGAACTGCCCTCTGCATCCTGCCCGCCTGCCTTCCCTGGGCATGCGTCACTGAGCTCCCATCGAGTGCCTGGTACTCGCCTTCCTTTGGAGCCAAAGGCCTGCTCTTGCCTAAAAACTGCTCAAGCCCCAAAACTGAGTTCTGAGCACCGGCTCGAACCTCTCCAGGTCCAGGCTGTGCCGCAGAGACCAGCGCTGCGTCCGGACCACCTGGAGCCCAACGGGTGCCCAAGGCGGGGTTCGAACAGATGAGGGAATGAGGAGTGTGGAATGGGCAGCTAGACCCACTCCAAAAAGAGCAACCAATCTGGCAAACACCACAGACATTCTGCTTTTAGAAGAATTTAATAACACAGTGGCACTTGTTCACGGAGACTAATAGAAACACCACACGATCCCACACTGCTCTACCAGCAGGGGTTGGCTGGCTCTTCTGTGAAGCTTTTCCCAGGCGCCTACTACGTGCTGGAGGCCGGGGAGAGAGGAGGAGAAGGCTGGAGGCCAGGGGTCAGGAAGAGAAGGGGGGCTCTGTCACCCAGGACAGACAGAAAATCAAAGTCCTTGACCTGCTGCACAACATAGCAAAGCCATGCTCAGGGAAAAGAGCCACCGACAAAAGCAAGGATGCTTCTGTGCACTGTGACCGTGGGAAGTTACAGTCCAGCAGAGACACCCACGGGACAAAGACTCGGAGCTCATAGGATGGCCCTAGCTGAGCAGTTCACCCTCCAGATGAAGAGACCATAGGGCACTTCCAGTTTTCTGAGTGGTTTATTGGAGATAAGAGTCTCAGAGACTTTCCGGCCCAGGCTGGCTTTGAACCTTGATCCTCAGATCTCAGCCTCCTGAGTAGCTGACGGGCGTGAGCCACTGGTGCCTGGCGGTACTTGGCTTTTTAAGTCATGCCATGGCCAGGCACTTCCAGGTAGTGAGGTCTGGTGAACACAGGAAGTTGGCCACGCAAGCGCTCACCCACGTCTGTCTTTTGAAAAAGGTAAATAATACAGCCACTGGTGGTTCACCTGTGCAAACCTAGCTACTCAGGAGGCTGCGATCTGCTGCTCCTGATGGAAAGGCAGCTAGGGCAGAAAAACCCGAGACTCTTCTCTCTGAGGAACCAGCAAAAAGCTCAAAGTAGAGCTGTGGCTTAAGAAGGAGAGCTCCGGCCTTGAGCAGGCAAAAAGCTAAGCACGAGCTTGAAACTCTGAGGCTCTGAAGGATTCAGGATCCATCCAACTAGTGTATCACAAAGTTGAGGTTGCCTTCAGACACCTGCTGTCCCTCATACAGAATCCCGCCCTCTACCCGGGACCAGGCCAGCCCCTTCCCATCTACCCCCCAGTAACTCAGCAGCCTCATCAGGGGGTGGGGCTCTCATGAGCTGTCCAGGGTGCTGGCCACATTTCATCTCTGGCTGCTTCTTAACTTCCTGAACCTCAAGAGAAAGGCAAAGAAGCCTGGATCCAGTGGCTCACACCTCCCCTACTGGGGAGGCCGAAATCTAGAGGATTGCAGTTTGAGGTCAGCCTGGGCATAAAGCTCACGAGGTCTTTCTCAACCCCCAGCTGGGTGCCATTGGGTATGTCTGTTGTGTCAGCTATGGGAAGCTGACACAGGATCCCAGTTCCAGACCAGCCTGGGCGCTGGAAGCTATGCATTCACCTGCCATCCCCACTGTGCCAACAGCAGGATCGAAGTCCAGATAGATGCCCGAACAAAAGCAAGACTGTTTCAAACAACCAGTGTAGAAAAAGGGCTGCAGATGTGGCTGCCACGTTGGATTACCTGCCTAGTGAACAGGGAGTCCTGACTTCAAAGTTCCAACAAGACACCCGCACGCCCCAAGAAAGGGGGGCCTGGTCCCGTACCGTCTGGGTGCCTGTAGGCCCTCAGACGCCCCACTGGAGGCTCGGGGCCTTGGTGCTCTATCTCTCTGAACAGTGAGGGCCACAAAGCAGTCCCTGGTCAGTCAGAGTCACAGATGCCCCAGCCTCTTCCCTGGCCGCACAAAACCAGAGACCTGGCCTGACGCCACCCAGCTCTGCACTTGAACCAAAGGGACCCAGCTGGCATGGGGCCTGGGGCAGCATGCTGGGGCTTCCGGTGCCTCCTGGCGGGGGGAGGAGCATGTTGGGGAACGGCCAGCGGCAGGGCAGAGCCCCACCAGCGAGGAGGCGGGGTGGGGGGAGCCCCGGGGAGTGCTCCACACCTAAGGCAGCAGTGGCGGCGGCCGGTGTTCAGCTGACCCTTTTGGAGCCTCTCAATCCGGTCTGTGCGGGGCACGTGAGCCGTGTCCCGCTCCGCACCCCCTTCTTGCCTGACACCCCAGCCAGGCCTGGATCCCTGGGCAGACGCGGTGGTGGCGGTGGACGGCGTGGCATGGCCCTGGACAGGAGCCGCGGGGTCAGGGACCCCTGGAGCAGCACTGTGTGTCCCTGTCACGCCGGGGACCTCGCGGCCAGCAGGGGACGTGTTACCGCAGGGAGAACAGCATTGACCGAGGTCAACCTTTGAACCCCTGCCCCGTAGCCCTGCTGCTTCCGGGCACAAAACACTGAGGCTCAGAGGGGCTCACGCGGCCCGGCGTTGGGCTCCGCCCACACTGTCACACCCCCTCCTCGGGCCCCCCATCCCCTGGCCACCCCCCCCCCACGATCCAGTACCCTCCCTTCTCTGTCCTGCCCTCCCCAAACCCCTCCGGCCGTCCCCACCAGCCAGGCCGCGTCTCTGCCAAGCTCTCGGCTTCTGCCACCACCCCGTCCAGCCAGTGGGAGTGGTGGGGGCAGCAGGCCAAGGACCCAGCCCCCCCATAGGCACATGGCCAGGACCTGAACCCCAGGAAACTGAGGCTGGGAGGACCCTCGGGCCAGCGGGGCCTCCTTGGAAAGCAGCTCTGAGTAACATCAAACTTGCGGGGCGAAAGCAGAGGTCAGTGGAAGGCAGAGCCGCATGCCGCACGGGACCCGCTCCTCCTCCCAGCCCCCAGCCCCCAGCCCCACACACGCTACGCCGCGGCCCCGGGGCCCCAGACCCGTGCTGAGCTGGGGAAGCTTCGGCGGGGGGTTGGGGCACCTGGCTGTGTTTGGTTGGCTCTTGGTGGCCAGGCAGGGGGGCATCTGGCTGAGAGACCACAGCCATCGGGGGAAATGCCCAGAGCAGGGCAGCCCCGTGGGTATCACCAGGTCACCAGACCTGGGACTCCTGAGCCCCGGCTTCGCTGGCCAGGCTGGTGGCAGGGGGCAGCTGGGGATGGACAGAGCCTCCCCCCGACCCCGGGCCTCCTGCCCCCCCCCACAGGGTGACAGGGGCTGGGAGGCAGGTGAGGGGCGGCCCACCTGCCCCGTGGGGGGCGCAGTGAGCATTTGGCGCAGCCCCCTCGCCGTCTGCCACCTCGGGCGTGACGGAGGTGCACAGACGGTGCAGGGCTGGCAGTGCCAGGACGGGCAGCGTGGGGGCGAGGGCCCGAGGCTGCGGGAGGGGCCGTGGAGGGCGGGCCTCCGCGGCAGCCGCTCAGCTAGGCCCCTGGAGACCGGGGACTGCGGCTGCAGCAGCGAGAGATGCCCGAGAGGCCTTAGGAAAGTGATTGGGGTCTGGGGGCAAAGAGAAGAAAAGGGACCGAGGTGCAGCAACCAGACTCCAGGCCCCACCCCTTATGGCACGGAAGTGGGAGGGGAGAATACCATTGGTCAGGTGTCCAGCCTGAGCCAATCAGATGTGGGGGGCGGAGCCACTCACCTCTAATGTCTTGCTAATCCCAGAAAGGAAGATTTGTGGGCAGGGCCACGGCCTGCAGGCAGCTTCCAGTTTCTCCTGTGGGAGGCCGACTGGGCCCCAGCACAAGCAAAGGCCCTGTGGTAGGAGGGAGCTGGGTGTTTTGCTGACACCAGGAGGGTGGAGAAGGTGCCGGACCGCCGGGGGGAGGGCAGGATGGGTGTGGGACAGGAGGCCAGCAGAAGCAGGCAGGGGCAGGGGAGGCCACTGCCCGGGGCTCCAGGGCACAAGATAGTACTTTCTGAGTGGCATGGATCATTGAGGGCAGAGAACCAGCCGGGGGAATGGCATGTTTTCTCTGAAAGGTTCTTGGGGTGAAGTTGGTGATCAGGAAAGGGACCCAGGACAGAGAGGCCTCCTCGTCCATCTGGGGACTGAGTGTGGCTGGACCTCCCACAGAGGCCCAGGAGGCCCAGGTGGCCACCCAGAAGAAGGGGGTCCAGGCTGCAGATGGGAAGTGGGGAGACAGCTCAGGAGGGAGACGGTCGGGCTCGCCAAAGGCCCAGCCAGGCCCTGGGGTCTCATCTGCTCGGCAGCCGGGGCAGGAGGGGGCTGGAGCTCTGGGCTTGGGACCAGCCTAGGCCACATAGCTTGGCTTTCATTTTAAAAGAAAAAGAGGAAGGGAAAGGGAGGAGGAGAAAAGGGAAGGCGCTCGTGTTAAATGGAATAGGCCGGGCTGAGGAAAGGCAGCACCCCACGTCGGCCTCATACGTGGGATCTAGTCCTTAAAAAAAGTGAAGGACGTGGTCTGGGGTGGTGCTCACACCTGTAACCCCGGCAGCATGGAGGCCGGGATGGGAAGACTCACCGTCGGAGGCTGGCAGGGAAGTCTGTCTCCATCTCCACAGAAGGCTCCCGGGATGGGGTGGCGCTGGGAGCCCAGCGATGGTGGTGTGCCTATTCGAAACTGGAACGGTGAAGCCCCTTGGTACCAGTCAGCGGAGCTAATGAAAACTAACGGAGGAGGGTGTGTGCGGCGCCACGCGCGGCCTCCGCTCGCGGACGGAGCTCACAGGCTGGAGCCCAGGGCCCTCCGGGATCACCCAGCACCCAGCACCTGAGCCCCTCCTGGCCCCCTGCCCGCCGCGCCCTCCTCGGAGGCCCGGACGCCCCCTGGCCCGTTCGTGCCTGGTCCCACGCAGCCACCACGGGGGGGGGTCCCCCGGGGAGGCAGAGGGGGCCGGGGACCCCCCGCAGCCTGCGCTGGCACCGGGGAAGGGCGGGCAGGACCGGGCACCTCCTGCAGGAAAGCGGGGTGTTTACACTGCAAACAGAGGCTGAGACCGGAGCCCCGGGTGCCAGGCCCGCGCCCGCCGCCCCGACCAGCTCCGTGTGTCGCGGGCGCGTGGCAGGACGGGGCCGGGGTGCGCTCGCCGCCCCGTGGCCTCCTTCTGAGAGGGAGCCCCCCAGGCTCCCCGGGCCCTGGCCTCGCCGCACCTCTCCTCCGCAGCCTTGTCCCCCACGCCGCTCCCCACGGTGCCGTCGGGCACGAAGGGGCCCGCGTAGGACTGGCCCCAGGTCAGGCACCACCCCAGGGGCCGGCGCACTTGTTCGGTGCGCGGCGGGGCGGCCCGGCTGGACCCCGCCCGGACCCCGCCCGGACCCCGGCTGGACCCCGCCCGGACCCCGCCCAGACCCCGCCCGGACCCCGCCCGGACCCCGCCCGGACCCCGCCGCGCCCAGCCCAGGCCCCCCTCCCGTGACCTCCCGTGGACACCCAGCTCCAGCCGCGGGCCCGGGCCCCTCGCTGCCCCTCGGTCAGCAGGCCCCGCCCGGGGACCACCCAGTCCCGCCTGTTCCTATTCCCTTCTCCTCCATCTTCCCAACGCCTCAGTCCCGGCCCCACCTCCCCCAGCCTCAGTTTCCCCATCTGCCAAGCGGTGCGGATGTCACAGGACTGTGTGGGTGCCGCGAGAGGCGCCCCCCCCCCGCTCACGCGCACGCACACCCCTCCTGTGACAAAGGCTGTGGAGAGCCGAGCCGCGAGCGTGTGTGCGAGGGTGGGAGGAGGGTGGGCTCGCGGGTGGAGCCTGCGGGCGGCGGGGTCTGGGGCCTGACCTGGGGGAGCGAAGGGTCAGACCGGCCCCGCCCCGTCTGCCCAGGCCCCGCCCTGCGGCCCCGCCCCGTCCGCCCAGGCCCCGCCCCATCTGCCCAGGCACCGCCCCGTCCTCCCAGGCACTGCCCCATCCGCCCAGGCCCCGCCTCCGCGGCCTCGCCCCATCTGCCCAGGTCCCGCCCCGTCCTCCCAGGCACCGCCCCGTCGTCCTAGGCCCCGCCCCACCTGCCCAGGCCCCGCCCCGTCCGCCCAGGCCCCGCCTCGCGGCCCCGCCCCGTCCGCCGCGGCCCCGCCCCACCCGCCCAGGCCCCGCCCCGCCCGTCCAGGCCCCGCCCCGTCCGCCCAGGCCCCGCCCCCCAGTGTCGCGGGCGCCCCTGGTCCCCTCGGGCCCGGCCCCCGCCCTCCATCTCCCCGGAGCCGAGCACACAGTGGGTGGGTGCCCTGGCAGTCACAGCAGCAGCAGCGTGAAGGCCCGTCCCTGCCCGGACGCGCCCCCCTCCCCTCCCCCCCAGGGGCCATTGTGCCGTGAGGGCCTCCCTGGCCAGGCCCGGCCTATTGTGCAGCTCCCACCGACACCCATGACCTCACCCACCGGGCCTCCTGAGGAGGGGGGGAGCGAGGGGAGCGAGGGGAGGGGTGGGGAGGTGGGGAGGGCGGCCAGGTTGGGAAAGGCCTGGGGCTGTGGCTGGGGACAAAGGACCCAGGGGGCCCTCCCGAGGGCCCAGGCCAGACAAGGGGCTTTTCATGGGGGAGGTGGGGGAGGGGCTAATCCTTAAGCGGTGGGGGAGGGGCCGGCCTCTAAGAAAGGACTCAGGGGACCCAGGGGGGCCGTGTGCCCGCGGGCCTGCGGGGAGCCCCGTCCTCCCACCACCCAGTCAGGTGGCAGGTGTGGCCCCTGGCCTGCACCCCGGCATTCTCTGCCCCCCTTTCTCCGCCTGTGTCTCTCCAGTTCTCCCTCGGAACCTCTTTCGCCCTGTCTATCCCTCTGTGTTTCAGCCTGGTTTTCCCTTTCTGTGTCTTCTCTCTCGCTCTCTCTCTCTCTGTCTCTCTGTCTGTCTCTCTCTCTGTCTCTGCCTCTCTCTGTCTCTGTCTCTATCTGTTTCTGTCTGTCTCTGTGTCTGTTTCTCTCTGTCTTTGTTTCTGTCTCTGTCTCTCTTTGTCTGTCTCTGTCTCTGTGTCTGTGTCTCTCTATGTCTCTAGCTCTGTCTCTGTCTCTCTGTCTCTGTCTGTTTTTCTCTGTGTCTGTCTCTTTCTGTGTCTCTCTGTGTCTCTCTGTCTCTGTCTCTCTGTGTCTCTGTCTCCATCTATCTCTGTGTTTCTGTCTGTCTTTCTCTGTCCCTGTCTGTCTCTGTTTCTGTCTGTATCTATCTCTCTCTGTGTGTCTGTGTCTGTCTTTGCCTCTCTCTGTCTCTCCCTGTGTCTCTGTGTCTCTGTCTGCCTCTCTGTATGTCTGTGTCTGTCACTGCCTCTGTCTCTGTCTCTGTCTCTCTTTGTCTCTGCCTCTCTCTGTCTCTGTCTCTTTCCATCTCTGTGTCTGTCTGTCTGTCTCTCTCCATTTCTCCTTCCTCAGCCTCCCCTCTCCCAGCTCAAGCATCCCAGCCCTGCCTCCCCTCCCCGGCTCCCCATGGGCCTGGCTGGCTGGCACCTCCGTGGGTGCTGCCCACTGTGGGACCTGCGCCCCAGGCCGGGTGAGCCGGTGGCCGGTGGCTCTTGTCTGCCCAGCCGGGAAGGCCGTGCTCTCGGGCGCGGGCGGTCTGCTTGGCCCTGCAGCCCAGGACACACACGAACCTGACGAGTCACTCTGCCTTGCGGTGACTTTGGGTGTTTTCAGTACTGGAGCTTGAGCTGTCGGGCGCTCAGCCTGGCAGCTGCCTGGGCCCTTTTTTGTGGCTGAGATGACGGACGCGTGGCTGGCCTCAAACCCCATTCCTCTGAACCGCTGTCTCCCCTTGTGGCTGGAATGGAGGCCTGGGCCGGTGGCCGCACTCCATGGTGCTTTACCGGGCTGGCACTGAGAGCAGACAGACAGTACGCGCCGTGTGGTGCCGAGCGGTGCTGTGCCATGCCATGCTGGTACAGCATGCGTCTGGGCCGAGTCCTGGGGTGGGGGCCCCACCTGCGGGCTTCCGTCCAGCCACTAGCCATGCGCCGGTGACTACTCACAGGTGAGGAAACTGAGATCCAGAACAGCAAACCCACAGGAGCCGGGCAGCGGGCTCCCGCCTGTGGCCCCAGCCACTCTGGAGGCTGAGACTGGGAGGATGGCTGTTGGAGGCAGCCCGAGCAGTCATGTCCCCTCACCCCTTCTCACCAGAGCTGGGCGCGGTGGCATGCGCCGGCCCAAGCCAGCCCCAGACACGCCTGCCTCTCCCACAGCCTGAGGTCCTGAGTTCAAACTCCAGCACCACCGCCCCCCCACCCCAGCCGCCACGGGAGGGTGACCGAGGCTCAGCTCCCACAGCACCCACCCAACGGGAAACAGAGTCAATTACAAAAACCCACCGCTAATTCGAAAGCTCTGATTCTCCAATTTCTTACAGGAACAACGTGGAAATGGCGTGCGAGCGAGCTAACCCTGGCGCCGCAGGAGAGGACCACAGGGGCCATGACAGCAAGCTCTCCCTCCTGGAGGAGGGGGGACAAAATGAGGGACCAGGAGGAGGACAGGAGGAGGATGGGGAGGAGGATGGGGAGGATGAGAGGAAGACTGGGAGGAGGACAAGAGAAGGATGGGGAGAGGACAGGGGAGGAAAATGGGGGGAGGATGGGGAGGAAGACAGGAGAATGGGAAGAAGATGAGAGGAAGTTGGGGAGGAGGATGGGGAAAAAACAGGGAGGAGGACACCATCACCACCACCATCATCACCACCATCACCACCAACAACAACAACACCGCCACCACCACTACCACGACCACCACCACACCATCACCACCACCACCACCACCACCACCATCACCGCTACCACCATCACCACCATCACCGCTACCACCACCACCACCACCACCACCACACCATCACCACCACCACCACCACCACCACCATCACCGCTACCACCACCACCATCACCACCACCACCATCACCACCACACCATCACCACCACCATCACCACCACACCATCACCACCACCATCACCTCCATCACCGCCACCACCACCATCACCACCACCACCATCACCACCACACCATCACTACCACCAATACCACGACCACCACCACACCACCACCACCACCACCAATACCACCATCACCACCACTATCACTACCACCATCACCACCACCACCACCATCATCACTACCACCATCATCACCACCACCACCACCACCATCACCACCAACAACACCGCCACCACCACTACCACAACCACCATCACCACCACCACCGCCACCACCACCATCACCACCACCATCACCACCATCACCGCTACCACCACCACCACCACCACCACCACACCATCACCACCACCACCACCACCACCATCACTGCTACCACCACCACCATCACCACCACCACCATCACCACCACACCATCACCACCACCATCACCACCTCCATCACCGCCACCACCACCATCACTACCACCACCACCATCACCACCACACCATCACCACACCACCACCACCATCACCACACCATCACTACCACCAATACCACGACCACCACCACACCATCACCACCACCACCAATACCACCATCACCACCACAACCAGCACCACCACCATCACCACACCACCACCATCACCACCACCATCACCACCACCAATACCACGACCACCACCAATACCACGACCACCACTACCATCACCACCACCAATACCACGACCACCACCAGACCACCACCACCACCATCATCACTATCACCAGTATGATACCACCACCATCACCACCACCACTGACACCATCCCCCCCACATATAATCACATATGTGCACACATGAACTCACACACTAACTCAGTTACTCACCCACACATACACACTGGGTAGGTGCCTTTGGAAGAATGTTCTTGAAGCCAAGACTACGGGGACTTGGGGCTAAGGAGCTACAAGAATGGGGACTGAGAGACTTAACTGACTGCCTAGCTTGCTTCCCTCGACGGGGGTCTGGCTCTCTCCTTTCCGCCTCCAGCCTCCCTGCTGTGAGGGGCCCTCTGCCCTGTAGCTGCCCCGGGCTGGTCTGTGAGGAAGTCACACACACACACACACACACACACACACACACACACACACACACACACACACACACACACACACACACACACACACACACACACACCATCACCCCACAGTGCTGCAGGCCATGGATGGGTCCTGGGCGCCACCTGCTGGACACTGAGAGAAATACATGCAGGGGACTCTGTCCAGGCCAGGTCTGGGCCCTGGTGTGGCTTGGGTGACCAGCACCCCGAACACCGTGTCTCCCCTGGTGTCACTCACTATGTTCCACCCAATAGCAGTGCCAGAAGTTGTGCCTCAGCATCTCACAGTAAGCCGAAGACCCGCCCTGTGCGGACTGAGTGTAGGACACAGGTCGCTGTTTCGGTGGATTGATGGCGGTGTGTCTAGTGAGGCTCAGAAAAGCATGGAGACTCCCCTAACAACACCCAGCATGAGAGGGTGCGGTCCAGAGAAGGATCGGATCTTCTGGGCTCCAGGAGGCCAGAGGGTCCAGGGTCCCCGTGAGAGCCACTCTGGGCTGTGGACACTGTCCCAAGCTCCCCAGGGGAGGCCCGGGAAGCAGAGGCTTCTGCAGAGGCTGTGTTCAGATGGCCTTGCCATGGTGGGTCAGGCCAGGCCCTGCCACGGCTGCATTCTCCCACCTAAAGGGAGAAGGGACAGAATGCCAGGGCCTCAAAGCCCCCCCCATGTCCTCATCATGGCCCCCACCAGCCTCTGCTGGAGAGGCCGTCCCGCACGATGCGGGATGTGCAGCCTGCCTAGGGATTGCCTGAGCTCCCAGCCTCCATGTCCCGGCCTCCATGTGCCCCTGGCCTCTGTGTCCCTTCCCCCAGCCTCCATGTCCTGGTCAATGTTCCCCCAGCCTCCCTGTCCTGGCCTCTGCATCCTGGCCACAGTGTCTCCTCCCCCCTGAGCAGCCAGACCTGAGGTCCCATCACATTCCCCGCTCCCCTCCCCCAGACACCCGGGCTGCCAGGTGTCTCACCGCCCCGAGTGGCCCAGCTTTCGTCCAGCCTGTGACGTGGCAGCAGCACCTGGGGCTGCGGTAGACGAGCAGCCACCTCCGGTGGGCAGCGCCACCCAAGGCTCCCCAAGGGGTCAGGGCATCCAGCTGGCTCTGGCCCTTCTAGTGTCCAACAGACCTGCCTGGGCTGGGCTATGAAGCTGGGAGGGGAGAGGAAGGGGAAGGGAGGGGAGGGGAGGGGGTGAGGAGAGAGGATCGGGTAGGAAGGGGAGGGAGGGGAGGGAGGGGAGGGGAGAGGGAGGGAGGGAAGAGTGGGCTGAGGTGGGAGAGGGAGGGGGGAGAGGAGTGGGAAGGAGTGGGGCGAGGAGGGGAGAGGGAGGGGGGTGGGGGAGGGAGGGGCTGCCGCACCCCTCACCTTATGTGATGCAGCGTGCATCCTCCCCGCTTTCCAGCGGGGACACTGAGGCCCGGGCTGCACCAGGACAGTGCAGGATCCGAACCCTGGTCTGCAGGGGAGGTGGGGCTGCTCATCGTCCACATCTCCGTGAAACAGTGGCAGCCTCTTGCCCGCACCGCGGCCAGCACTTCCCGTGTGCGCCACTGGGGGGCAGCAGCACCCCAGCGGTGAGCAGCGCCCGGCGGGCCTCTGGTCCACCTGCGCTCCTCGCTCCTCACTGGCCGGGAAGGGAGCTGCTCAGAGACACAGACACAGACACAGGGAGAGGCCAGACTGACCACTCCGGGGCCCCAGACTGGCCCGGGCCACGCCCCGTCACCTCCACTGCTTCAGTGCCCACACCAAAGGAGAAAGACTGGGATGGCTTAGGGGGCCGATGGAAGATGTCTGCTGTGTGACCCCGGGCTAGGCCCTGCCCCTCTCTGAGCCTCCGTTTCCCTGTCCACTGTGGAGGTTGCTTCCAATTGGGCAGGCTGAAGACGCCTTTCCAAAATTGTTCCTGGATTTGGCTGTGTCTCCTCCAGAGTGGCGGGGCCGGGGAAGAGGCCGAGGCAGAGTCCATGGACGGGGGTCCCCCCGTCCACGCCGGCGGGAATCCCATCCAGCCAGTCAGAGAAGGACACCAGTGGCCGACCCACGGGGCTCCCAGGGCTCCAGACAGGCGGGGCCTCAGCCCAGGCTCTGTGAGCAGACGGCCTTTGTCCATTCTGCCTTAAGTTTTCTGCTCTGTAACAAGGAGTAGAGCTCAGGGTGAAATTGTGTGTGTGTCTGTGTGTGTGTGTGTGTGTGTGTGTGCGTGTGTGTGTAAAACTTTCTCCCCCAAACCATATGCTGGCAAACACATTGTGGGATTGTGGCAGGGAGGGGGGTCACCTGGTCCTCTGCTCCCTGAGCGCACTGGGAAATGATCCCCAATGTGGCCTCCAGATATCATGAGGCCTGGTCGCAAAGCCCAAGCCCGCCTGAGGGGCCATCCCCATTTTATGTGGGTTCGAGGAGTCTGCCAGGTGGGGCTGGGGAGAGGGGTGGAAGGGGTCCTCCAGCCTTGGACTGCTCAAAGGCTCCTCTGTGGGTATTGGGAGGCCCACGGCCTCCCTGCCTCCCGGATGGCAGAAAGGAGGCTCTGGACACCTAGAGTGATCTGTGGGAGGCCAGAGCCACGTCCAGACCTGTCTGCTACATCTGTGCATCCTGCCATATCCGGAGGTCAAGATCTGAGGATCAAGGTTCAGGGCCAGCCTGGGCATGAGAGTCCTTGAGACTCTTATCTCCAATCAACCACACACACACACACACACACACACACACACAGAATAGCTGAAGATGTGGCTCAAGTGGTGAAGTTCCTCCCAACCCAGGCCCTGAGCTCAGCCTGCTGGCGTTTTGGTTATGTTGACCGCGCAGGACGCAGGCGGCCACAGCTGTGGAAGCGCAGCGTGACGCCGCTGAGGGCGCAGTGCTCTGCCCCGGGCTTCCTCGCTTTCTGGAAAGATCGACTGCCTCTGGGGTTTGGCCTGGGTTCCCTGGTTTTTAACTGCCGTGCAATAGACACGACACAGAACACAACCGGCCGCGCGTCCGGCGTCCGTCCGTCCGTCCGTCCACCATGGCTGGCGGCAGGGACAGCACAGGCCTCGCCGTGTTGCTGCCTCTTCGTGCCAATGTGTCCGTCCGTCCTTCTGAACTTTCCCCGTGGCGGGTTCCGGGTGGAAGGCCTTGATCTTATGCCGCCCTCTGACCTCCGGGCCTCGGGAGGCTTTCTCCTGTCTCCTGGCACATCTAGATCCGCACATGCGCACTCGGGCCTGTGGTGTGGGCCGAACGTGCGCCCGCCGCCCCCCCCATTCCTGGTGACGTCACCCACATCGGTGAGAGCGCGTGCCCACGCTCGGCCGGGTCCCCTGGCCAGCTGAAGCTGGTTCCTTCCAGTGCTGAGGGACGCCCGCCCGCGGCACCGCCCTGCCCTCCCCTCCCCTCTTATGGCCCTCCTCTCCCCCCTCCCCTCCCCTCCCCTCCCATGCCCTCCCCTCCCCTCCCCAACCCCCTCCCTTCCCCCTTCCCTCCCCTTCCCCCCTCCCCTCCTCCCCTCCCCTCCCCCCTTATGCCCTCCCCTCCCCCCATGCCCTCCCCTCCCCCCTCCCCTCACCCTCCCCTCCTCCCCTCCCCTCCTCTCCCCTCTCCCCTCCCCTCCTCTCCTCTCCCCCGCTCCCTTCCCCTCCCCTCCTCTCCTCTCCCCCCTCCCCTCCCCTCCCCTCCCCTCCCCTCTTATGCCCTCCCCTCCCCCCCATGCCCTTCCCTCCCCCCTCCCCTCCCTCTCCCCTCCCCTCCTTCCCTCCCCTCCTCTCTCCCTCCCCTCCCATGCCTCCCCCTTCCCCCTCCCCTCCCCCTCCCTTCCCCTCCCCTCCTCACTTCTCCCCCTTCCCCTCCCCTCCCCTCCTCTCCCCCCTCCCCTCCTCTCCTCTCCCCCCTCCCTTCCCCCTCCCCTCCCCTCCCCTTCCCACCCCTCCCCTCCCCTCCACTCCCCTCTGCTGCGATTCTTCTCCCCACAGCTGCGGAGGAGCTGACCCGCACCCTCGCCTGGCCATGAAAACATCACAGGGCATGGAGTCCTCCCGCTCTTCCTTCACCTCTAGGTGTGTTTATGTATGCGTGTGCACACGTGTGCTGCCTGCATGTGTATCCTGCCTACGTGCGCTCACATGTGTATGTGTGTGGTGCGCACACATGTACTGTGTGCATGTGTGCAGCATGCATTGTGTACTGCTTGCATGTGTGTATGTGTGCACACGTGTGCTGTGTGCATGTGCTATGTGCTGTGTACATTGTGTATGTGTGTATACATTACTGTGTGCACGTATGCTGGGCTGTGGGCTGTGGGCTGTGTGTAGTGGGTTGTGTGGTGTGTATGTATGTGGTGTGTGGTATATATATATGTCTGTGTGGTGTGTGTGTGGTGTGTATATGTGTGTGTGTGTATGTGGAGTGTGTGTGTGTGTGTGTGTGTGTGTGTGTGTGTGTGCTGGGGTGGAACCCAGGCCTTGTGTGTGCTAGGCTGGTGCTTTACACTGAGCTACATCCCCAGCACTTACTTTATATTAATATAGACACAGAAACTTTCTTTTGCCGGTTAATTGGAGATAAGGTTCTTACAGACTTTCCTGCAGGGCTGACGTCAATCCAGGACCCTCATATCTCAGCCTCCTAAGTAGCTAGGATTTAACTAACATTTCATTTTATTTAATTTTAGTTAATATTTGCTTACTATTTCTCTCTCTTCCACTCTCTTTCTGTCTCCATGTCTCTCTGTCTCTGTCTGTCTCTCTCTCTTTTCCCTTCTTCCCTCCCTCCCTTCCTTCTCCCATTGTTGATGTTGAGGATTAACCCAGCCCCTGGGATATTTTTATTAAGACTTCCAACAGTCTGGGCCCTTTTTATTTGAAGCACATTCCTTTAAGATAAGTTAAACAAGCTGCTAAGCTGTTATCAACTGCCTACATAGCCGGGGTGAAGGCCAGCACCACCACGCCCATCTCCCGTAGTCTAGATGCTCGAAAAATTCATTCCAACTATTACCTGTAAACCAATGCATTTAGTCCTTTTACATACATTATTGACAATTTAAGATTATTATTCTGTTTTCCCTTCCCACAGCCACTGTCTTAACATCACTGAAGGCATTTTGGGGTTTTGCTTTTTCTTAAATTCTGCTTTCTGATTATTTACAAGTGGTCAACTCTATGACTGATTTTTAGAGTTTGTCCTGAGTATTTTAACACTGAGCTCCTAACAAAGTCTAAAATTAGTCAATATATTTGCTCTCCTCCCAAATAATTGAAAGAATCTGAAAGCCTCAATTTTGGACATCCTCTCCCAAATTATATGGTACTGCTTGGTATTTTAGTCCTGGCCTGTTTTTCCTACCATAAATTAGGCATTATTATTGAGGAGTCATACTGTCCATGTTTGTTTAGTTTCTCCAAACATTTGCCAGTGTCTTTGCCTATTTCTCCTTCCCATGCAATCAATGGCTGTTATCCTGGAATCTTGGTTGTTGGGCTTTTGTTGTGGGTTTGTTATTTTGATTGTGCTAGGGATTGAACTCTTGCACCTCCTAGACAGGTGCTTTACTGCTGAGCCATGCTTCTAGCCCTTTTTTCTTTCATTATTTTCCCACAAAGCATGCATCATCAAACCCAGCTTTGTTGTTGTTGTTGAGATGAGGACTTGAAAACTTTTGCCTAGGTTGGCCTGGAACTATCAACCTGATCTCAGCCTCAGTAGCTAGGATTACCTCTGTGAGCCACTGGCACTGGGCTAGAATAGTCTATTCTGCTTGAACTGCATAGTTTTCCCTAGTGAGGACATTTTTGTGATTAAAACTCTCCTGGCTGGTCTTCATCTGGATGTGGCTTTGTTCCTCCTTGCTCTGGAGAGAAGTGCGGTGCTGGTTCTGTGTCGGCAGCTCCCTCCCACCTCTCTGCTGATCAGGGAGAATTCCACCGTGCTTGGCTTCCATTGACAGTGTGCAGAGTCTGCCTGTCCTCTGACCTCCATTCCCCGGGGACTGTTGGCTGTTTCTCAGCTGAGAAAGGACGGGCTGTTTCTGGTCCTTTGAGGATGACTTTTTCTTAGTTATAAGTCTAATTCTTTGGTCCTGTGGGATAACCTTTTTCTCTGATGCTTTTAGTATCTTTTTTCTCTTCTGTTTCTAACGTTACTCTGAGAGGTCCAGAGGTGAGTTTGTTTGCTTGCCTGTGGGTGATCCACTGGGCGACCTGGGTCTGAGCCTGAGTAGCCAGCATAGCACTGTGTGCTGCCCACATGCCCATCCTGTCCCCAGCTGCGAGAACAACGGTGAACAGAGCACCTTGGGCTCTCTCGCTCTGCCCTCTGGATAATGCCATCTGCCCCCATGGGTTTCCCAGCCCAGATCTCGGCTGCGTCTCACCTTCTGTCAAACCCCTCCGCTGAATCTCAAGTTTCTACTTCTATAGCTTTCATTTCTGTAAGCTTCCTTTGGTTCATTTTCAAGTCTGGAGGCTCTTTACAGTTTCTTATTCCTTGCTTAAGTCTTCCAAACTTCTTTCTCTTATATTTCTTTTTTTGGGGGGAGGGGTCCGGTCATGGGGCCTGAACTCTGGGCCTGGGCGCTGTCCCTCAGCTCTTCAGCTCAAGGCTAGCACTCTACCACTTGAGCCACAGCGCCACTTCTGGCTTTTTTCTTTTTGCTTATGTGGTGCTGAGGAATCGAACCCAGGGCCTCATGCATGCAAGGCAAGCACTCTACCACTGAGCCACCTACCCAGCCCCTATATTTCTTTGAAAAACACAAAAATAGCCACTTTCAATTTGTTTGTAGTCTCTGTACAGTCATTTCAAACCTGAAAGCTTTAAAGACCTATTTCTACCATCTTGTTTCTACTCTCTCTCTCTCTCTCTCTCTCTCTCTCTCTCTCTCTCTCTCTCTCTCTCTCTCTCTCTCTCTGTCCCTCCCACACTCCCTCCCTCCTTCCCTCCCTCCTCGTGAAGTTTGTCATTGCTGACTTCCCTTGGGGTCTGACAGAGGAGGTGACATTGAAGCTGAGCCCTTGAGTTTGGGATTTATTTCCACCACTGGACTCCAGTCACTTGCAAAATTCTCAGCTTGAGATGTTGTGGTTTTGTGGGGAAGGGGGGTTGCCTTTTGTTGTGTTAACACATAGGTAACAGACTTAAATCACATGAAGAACAACTTGTGAGAACAGATTCTCAGAGGAAATAGTTTTCTTTTCTTTTTTTTTTTTTTTGTTGGTTGTGGGGTCTGAACTCTGGACCTGGGTGCTGTCCCTCAGCTCTTCAGCTCAAGGCTAGCGCTCTACCTCTTGAGCCACAGAGCCATTTCTGACTTTTTCTGCTTATGTGGTTCTGAGGAATTGAACCCAGGGCCTCATGCATGCAAGGCAAGCACTCTACCACTGAGCCACCTTCCCAGCCTGATAGTTTTTCTCTTAAATCCAAAATGAAGGTCGGGGTGGGTGAGTTTCCACTTTTTTCCCTTCTGTTGGGTGAAATGGACTTTTCTTTTATGTGCTTTTCCTTTTTCTGGTGTTGAGAATGGAGCCTAGGACCTCCACATGAGCTAAATAACCATCTGCCACAAAGCTACACCCGAAGCCCTGAGACTTACTCTTCAAATCTTTCAACT